>NC_082642.1:45698111-45958255 GCF_028023285.1 Balaenoptera ricei | reverse complement strand
TATAAGTGATAGCTTATGATAAGTGTCTTTTTCTGTGTGACTTATTTCACTTAGAATCGTCGTAGCTAAAGCCACTCATCATGCTGCTACTAGCCTTATGACATTGATTTCATGGCTGAGGGATATTCCATTGTACATAAGGACCACCACTTCTTTATCCATTTTTCTCTTTCCTGGGATATTTAAGGTGTCACGAAGTGGAGGTTCTTGTCAACAGAGCAGCCCCAAACTTTGGGGTGCCTGTGTCTTGCTGATTTTTAGTTTTCCCAATTTATACGCCCATGAGTGGAAGTGCCCTATGCGCTCTAAGCTGTGTTTTTTCGATGTTTCAGGACACACCGTACACTTCTCCAGAGTGGCTGTTGGCAATTTACATCCCGCCCATCAGCGTAGCAAGGCTCCCATTTCTCCATGGCCTGTTCTGCATTTCTGGTTTTGACACTTTTTTCCGCATGGCCCTTTTGACCGATGGGAAGCGAGACTTCTTTGTAGCGCCGATTTGCCTTTCCAGGTTGCTTGGTTGGCCAAAAAGGGCGTATGCGTTTTTTCCTGAATATATTCAGGAAAAAACGCATACGCCCTTTTTGGCCAAGGGCATCATTGTCGACGTTTTGCCGCTTTTCATGTGCTTTAAAGGCGATTCGAATCGACCTCCTGAAATCTGTTTCCTGCAATTCTGCCTTGCTTTCAGATCCTCTTCGTTGCCTTCCCTCAATATATTTGTGGACGAGAGTTATCATTTATAACTCTGCAGGTTTGTGAATTGCAGTGCCCCTGAGCTCCATTTTTCAACTCGCTTTTTTGGGAGCTGGCCGCAAAAGCGCAGGATTGCCTCAGGCCCTATTCTGCTTCCGGGCGGCAGGCTGAGCCTGTGGTTAATTCTTCTTCCTGATGGGAAAATAGAGTGACCTGTGCCTGTCCCAACACCTAGAGCTAGTCTCTCATTGGCTCCCCCTCTTCCCGTTCATCCTCAGGACAAATTGCAAGCTGTACGGAACGGGAGGTTAAAGGTGCTGATTCTCCAAGGAGGGAGATTGCTAGTAAAGCGGCTGGAATGGCGAACCCGAGCACAAGGAGATGAGAAATGAGGTGCGTTTTAGAAACCTTTCCCGATCACACGGTGTACCACCTTCTGGGTTTCTCATGCATGTTTTCGAGGTAGGAAGATGCCCTTGAACCTGGAGATTTGGGACCCATGGGATGGGTAACAGGCAGTATTACTTTAAAGGCTCTGCATTTGCTCCCCCAACCTCACCAAACCTCTCAGCCCCGAGAGTGTCCACCCTTATGTCTCCTCCAGCTGTGGGTCTAGATATGGTCAATCCAGGTTGCATCACAGCCCCTGAACGAATTTTGTAAGAATTTCTCTCTCTTTCACTGTCTTTGTTTCACGGGTTTTTAAAAGGAATTTATTTTTATAATGGGGTTTAGCTGCTTTTCACGGCTGTGTTTCTGCCGCTTTACAGCCACTTGACTCACTTCCAGAGAGATATCAATACATAGGTTTTAAGATTCTTACTAGTCAGATATATTCTTGTGTGGTGAATAGGGGGTGTTGAGTCCAGTTCACTGAGCAAGGAGTAGGTCTTTCTATTACATATTGGGTTTATGGAACGGTATCTGAGCTCATTTGAAACCCTTGTTTTATGCATCACCCCACCCCACCTTTCCCGTTAAGCAGCCATAGTGTGTTTTGTAAACGTGTGACTCTGTTCTGTTTTGTAATTCAGTTCAAGTGTAGCGGTTTTTACATTCCCTCTATAAGTGATAGCTTATGATAAGTGTCTTTTTCTGTGTGACTTATTTCACTTAGAATCGTCGTAGCTAAAGCCACTCATCATGCTGCTACTAGCCTTATGACATTGATTTCATGGCTGAGGGATATTCCATTGTACATAAGGACCACCACTTCTTTATCCATTTTTCTCTTTCCTGGGATATTTAAGGTGTCACGAAGTGGACGTTCTTGTCAACAGAGCAGCCCCAAACTTTGGGGTGCCTGTGTCTTGCTGATTTTTAGTTTTCCCAATTTATACGCCCATGAGTGGAAGTGCCCTATGCGCTCTAAGCTGTGTTTTTTCGATGTTTCAGGACACACCGTACACTTCTCCAGAGTGGCTGTTGGCAATTTACATCCCGCCCATCAGCGTAGCAAGGCTCCCATTTCTCCATGGCCTGTTCTGCATTTCTGGTTTTGACACTTTTTTCCGCATGGCCCTTTTGACCGATGGGAAGCGAGACTTCTTTGTAGCGCCGATTTGCCTTTCCAGGTTGCTTGGTTGGCCAAAAAGGGCGTATGCGTTTTTTCCTGAATATATTCAGGAAAAAACGCATACGCCCTTTTTGGCCAAGGGCATCATTGTCGACGTTTTGCCGCTTTTCATGTGCTTTAAAGGCGATTCGAATCGACCTCCTGAAATCTGTTTCCTGCAATTCTGCCTTGCTTTCAGATCCTCTTCGTTGCCTTCCCTCAATATATTTGTGGACGAGAGTTATCATTTATAACTCTGCAGGTTTGTGAATTGCAGTGCCCCTGAGCTCCATTTTTCAACTCGCTTTTTTGGGAGCTGGCCGCAAAAGCGCAGGATCACCTCAGGCCCTATTCTGCTTCCGGGCGGCAGGCTGAGCCTGTGGTTAATTCTTCTTCCTGATGGGAAAATAGAGTGACCTGTGCCTGTCCCAACACCTAGAGCTAGTCTCTCATTGGCTCCCCCTCTTCCCGTTCATCCTCAGGACAAATTGCAAGCTGTACGGAACGGGAGGTTAAAGGTGCTGATTCTCCAAGGAGGGAGATTGCTAGTAAAGCGGCTGGAATGGCGAACCCGAGCACAAGGAGATGAGAAATGAGGTGCGTTTTAGAAACCTTTCCCGATCACACGGTGTACCACCTTCTGGGTTTCTCATGCATGTTTTCGAGGTAGGAAGATGCCCTTGAACCTGGAGATTTGGGACCCATGGGATGGGTAACAGGCAGTATTACTTTAAAGGCTCTGCGTTTGCTCCCCCAACCTCACCAAACCTCTCAGCCCCGAGAGTGTCCACCCTTATGTCTCCTCCAGCTGTGGGTCTAGATATGGTCAATCCAGGTTGCATCACAGCCCCTGAACGAATTTTGTAAGAATTTCTCTCTCTTTCACTGTCTTTGTTTCACGGGTTTTTAAAAGGAATTTATTTTTATAATGGGGTTTAGCTGCTTTTCACGGCTGTGTTTCTGCCGCATTACAGCCACTTGACTCACTTCCAGAGAGATATCAATACATAGGTTTTAAGATTCTTACTAGTCAGATATATTCTTGTGCGGTGAATAGGGGGTGTTGAGTCCAGTTCACTGAGCAAGGAGTAGGTCTTTCTATTACATATTGGGTTTATGGAACGGTATCTGAGCTCATTTGAAACCCTTGTTTTATGCATCACCCCACCCCACCTTTCCCGTTAAGCAGCCATAGTGTGTTTTCTAAACGTGTGACTCTGTTCTGTTTTGTAATTCAGTTCAAGTGTAGCGGTTTTTACATTCCCTCTATAAGTGATAGCTTATGATAAGTGTCTTTTTCTGTGTGACTTATTTCACTTAGAATCGTCGTAGCTAAAGCCACTCATCATGCTGCTACTAGCCTTATGACATTGATTTCATGGCTGAGGGATATTCCATTGTACATAAGGACCACCACTTCTTTATCCATTTTTCTCTTTCCTGGGATATTTAAGGTGTCACGAAGTGGAGGTTCTTGTCAACAGAGCAGCCCCAAACTTTGGGGTGCCTGTGTCTTGCTGATTTTTAGTTTTCCCAATTTATACGCCCATGAGTGGAAGTGCCCTATGCGCTCTAAGCTGTGTTTTTTCGATGTTTCAGGACACACCGTACACTTCTCCAGAGTGGCTGTTGGCAATTTACATCCCGCCCATCAGCGTAGCAAGGCTCCCATTTCTCCATGGCCTGTTCTGCATTTCTGGTTTTGACACTTTTTTCCGCATGGCCCTTTTGACCGATGGGAAGCGAGACTTCTTTGTAGCGCCGATTTGCCTTTCCAGGTTGCTTGGTTGGCCAAAAAGGGCGTATGCGTTTTTTCCTGAATATATTCAGGAAAAAACGCATACGCCCTTTTTGGCCAAGGGCATCATTGTCGACGTTTTGCCGCTTTTCATGTGCTTTAAAGGCGATTCGAATCGACCTCCTGAAATCTGTTTCCTGCAATTCTGCCTTGCTTTCAGATCCTCTTCGTTGCCTTCCCTCAATATATTTGTGGACGAGAGTTATCATTTATAACTCTGCAGGTTTGTGAATTGCAGTGCCCCTGAGCTCCATTTTTCAACTCGCTTTTTTGGGAGCTGGCCGCAAAAGCGCAGGATTGCCTCAGGCCCTATTCTGCTTCCGGGCGGCAGGCTGAGCCTGTGGTTAATTCTTCTTCCTGATGGGAAAATAGAGTGACCTGTGCCTGTCCCAACACCTAGAGCTAGTCTCTCATTGGCTCCCCCTCTTCCCGTTCATCCTCAGGACAAATTGCAAGCTGTACGGAACGGGAGGTTAAAGGTGCTGATTCTCCAAGGAGGGAGATTGCTAGTAAAGCGGCTGGAATGGCGAACCCGAGCACAAGGAGATGAGAAATGAGGTGCGTTTTAGAAACCTTTCCCGATCACACGGTGTACCACCTTCTGGGTTTCTCATGCATGTTTTCGAGGTAGGAAGATGCCCTTGAACCTGGAGATTTGGGACCCATGGGATGGGTAACAGGCAGTATTACTTTAAAGGCTCTGCGTTTGCTCCCCCAACCTCACCAAACCTCTCAGCCCCGAGAGTGTCCACCCTTATGTCTCCTCCAGCTGTGGGTCTAGATATGGTCAATCCAGGTTGCATCACAGCCCCTGAACGAATTTTGTAAGAATTTCTCTCTCTTTCACTGTCTTTGTTTCACGGGTTTTTAAAAGGAATTTATTTTTATAATGGGGTTTAGCTGCTTTTCACGGCTGTGTTTCTGCCGCATTACAGCCACTTGACTCACTTCCAGAGAGATATCAATACATAGGTTTTAAGATTCTTACTAGTCAGATATATTCTTGTGCGGTGAATAGGGGGTGTTGAGTCCAGTTCACTGAGCAAGGAGTAGGTCTTTCTATTACATATTGGGTTTATGGAACGGTATCTGAGCTCATTTGAAACCCTTGTTTTATGCATCACCCCACCCCACCTTTCCCGTTAAGCAGCCATAGTGTGTTTTCTAAACGTGTGACTCTGTTCTGTTTTGTAATTCAGTTCAAGTGTAGCGGTTTTTACATTCCCTCTATAAGTGATAGCTTATGATAAGTGTCTTTTTCTGTGTGACTTATTTCACTTAGAATCGTCGTAGCTAAAGCCACTCATCATGCTGCTACTAGCCTTATGACATTGATTTCATGGCTGAGGGATATTCCACTGTACATAAGGACCACCACTTCTTTATCCATTTTTCTCTTTCCTGGGATATTTAAGGTGTCACGAAGTGGAGCTTCTTGTCAACAGAGCAGCCCCAAACTTTGGGGTGCCTGTGTCTTGCTGATTTTTAGTTTTCCCAATTTATACGCCCATGAGTGGAAGTGCCCTATGCGCTCTAAGCTGTGTTTTTTCGATGTTTCAGGACACACCGTACACTTCTCCAGAGTGGCTGTTGGCAATTTACATCCCGCCCATCAGCGTAGCAAGGCTCCCATTTCTCCATGGCCTGTTCTGCATTTCTGGTTTTGACACTTTTTTCCGCATGGCCCTTTTGACCGATGGGAAGCGAGACTTCTTTGTAGCGCCGATTTGCCTTTCCAGGTTGCTTGGTTGGCCAAAAAGGGCGTATGCGTTTTTTCCTGAATATATTCAGGAAAAAACGCATACGCCCTTTTTGGCCAAGGGCATCATTGTCGACGTTTTGCCGCTTTTCATGTGCTTTAAAGGCGATTCGAATCGACCTCCTGAAATCTGTTTCCTGCAATTCTGCCTTGCTTTCAGATCCTCTTCGTTGCCTTCCCTCAATATATTTGTGGACGAGAGTTATCATTTATAACTCTGCAGGTTTGTGAATTGCAGTGCCCCTGAGCTCCATTTTTCAACTCGCTTTTTTGGGAGCTGGCCGCAAAAGCGCAGGATCGCCTCAGGCCCTATTCTGCTTCCGGGCGGCAGGCTGAGCCTGTGGTTAATTCTTCTTCCTGATGGGAAAATAGAGTGACCTGTGCCTGTCCCAACACCTAGAGCTAGTCTCTCATTGGCTCCCCCTCTTCCCGTTCATCCTCAGGACAAATTGCAAGCTGTACGGAACGGGAGGTTAAAGGTGCTGATTCTCCAAGGAGGGAGATTGCTAGTAAAGCGGCTGGAATGGCGAACCCGAGCACAAGGAGATGAGAAATGAGGTGCGTTTTAGAAACCTTTCCCGATCACACGGTGTACCACCTTCTGGGTTTCTCATGCATGTTTTCGAGGTAGGAAGATGCCCTTGAACCTGGAGATTTGGGACCCATGGGATGGGTAACAGGCAGTATTACTTTAAAGGCTCTGCGTTTGCTCCCCCAACCTCACCAAACCTCTCAGCCCCGAGAGTGTCCACCCTTATGTCTCCTCCAGCTGTGGGTCTAGATATGGTCAATCCAGGTTGCATCACAGCCCCTGAACGAATTTTGTAAGAATTTCTCTCTCTTTCACTGTCTTTGTTTCACGGGTTTTTAAAAGGAATTTATTTTTATAATGGGGTTTAGCTGCTTTTCACGGCTGTGTTTCTGCCGCTTTACAGCCACTTGACTCACTTCCAGAGAGATATCAATACATAGGTTTTAAGATTCTTACTAGTCAGATATATTCTTGTGTGGTGAATAGGGGGTGTTGAGTCCAGTTCACTGAGCAAGGAGTAGGTCTTTCTATTACATATTGGGTTTATGGAACGGTATCTGAGCTCATTTGAAACCCTTGTTTTATGCATCACCCTACCCCACCTTTCCCGTTAAGCAGCCATAGTGTGTTTTGTAAACGTGTGACTCTGTTCTGTTTTGTAATTCAGTTCAAGTATAGCGGTTTTTACATTCCCTCTATAAGTGATAGCTTATGATAAGTGTCTTTTTCTGTGTGACTTATTTCACTTAGAATCGTCGTAGCTAAAGCCACTCATCATGCTGCTACTAGCCTTATGACATTGATTTCATGGCTGAGGGATATTCCATTGTACATAAGGACCACCACTTCTTTATCCATTTTTCTCTTTCCTGGGATATTTAAGGTGTCATGAAGTGGAGCTTCTTGTCAACAGAGCAGCCCTAAACTTTGGGGTGCCTGTGTCTTGCTGATTTTTAGTTTTCCCAATTTATACGCCCATGAGTGGAAGTGCCCTATGCGCTCTAAGCTGTGTTTTTTCGATGTTTCAGGACACACCGTACACTTCTCCAGAGTGGCTGTTGGCAATTTACATCCCGCCCATCAGCGTAGCAAGGCTCCCATTTCTCCATGGCCTGTTCTGCATTTCTGGTTTTGACACTTTTTTCCGCATGGCCCTTTTGACCGATGGGAAGCGAGACTTCTTTGTAGCGCCGATTTGCCTTTCCAGGTTGCTTGGTTGGCCAAAAAGGGCGTATGCGTTTTTTCCTGAATATATTCAGGAAAAAACGCATACGCCCTTTTTGGCCAAGGGCATCATTGTCGACGTTTTGCCGCTTTTCATGTGCTTTAAAGGCGATTCGAATCGACCTCCTGAAATCTGTTTCCTGCAATTCTGCCTTGCTTTCAGATCCTCTTCGTTGCCTTCCCTCAATATATTTGTGGACGAGAGTTATCATTTATAACTCTGCAGGTTTGTGAATTGCAGTGCCCCTGAGCTCCATTTTTCAACTCGCTTTTTTGGGAGCTGGCCGCAAAAGCGCAGGATTGCCTCAGGCCCTATTCTGCTTCCGGGCGGCAGGCTGAGCCTGTGGTTAATTCTTCTTCCTGATGGGAAAATAGAGTGACCTGTGCCTGTCCCAACACCTAGAGCTAGTCTCTCATTGGCTCCCCCTCTTCCCGTTCATCCTCAGGACAAATTGCAAGCTGTACGGAACGGGAGGTTAAAGGTGCTGATTCTCCAAGGAGGGAGATTGCTAGTAAAGCGGCTGGAATGGCGAACCCGAGCACAAGGAGATGAGAAATGAGGTGCGTTTTAGAAACCTTTCCCGATCACACGGTGTACCACCTTCTGGGTTTCTCATGCATGTTTTCGAGGTAGGAAGATGCCCTTGAACCTGGAGATTTGGGACCCATGGGATGGGTAACAGGCAGTATTACTTTAAAGGCTCTGCATTTGCTCCCCCAACCTCACCAAACCTCTCAGCCCCGAGAGTGTCCACCCTTATGTCTCCTCCAGCTGTGGGTCTAGATATGGTCAATCCAGGTTGCATCACAGCCCCTGAACGAATTTTGTAAGAATTTCTCTCTCTTTCACTGTCTTTGTTTCACGGGTTTTTAAAAGGAATTTATTTTTATAATGGGGTTTAGCTGCTTTTCACGGCTGTGTTTCTGCCGCTTTACAGCCACTTGACTCACTTCCAGAGAGATATCAATACATAGGTTTTAAGATTCTTACTAGTCAGATATATTCTTGTGTGGTGAATAGGGGGTGTTGAGTCCAGTTCACTGAGCAAGGAGTAGGTCTTTCTATTACATATTGGGTTTATGGAACGGTATCTGAGCTCATTTGAAACCCTTGTTTTATGCATCACCCCACCCCACCTTTCCCGTTAAGCAGCCATAGTGTGTTTTGTAAACGTGTGACTCTGTTCTGTTTTGTAATTCAGTTCAAGTGTAGCGGTTTTTACATTCCCTCTATAAGTGATAGCTTATGATAAGTGTCTTTTTCTGTGTGACTTATTTCACTTAGAATCGTCGTAGCTAAAGCCACTCATCATGCTGCTACTAGCCTTATGACATTGATTTCATGGCTGAGGGATATTCCATTGTACATAAGGACCACCACTTCTTTATCCATTTTTCTCTTTCCTGGGATATTTAAGGTGTCACGAAGTGGAGGTTCTTGTCAACAGAGCAGCCCCAAACTTTGGGGTGCCTGTGTCTTGCTGATTTTTAGTTTTCCCAATTTATACGCCCATGAGTGGAAGTGCCCTATGCGCTCTAAGCTGTGTTTTTTCGATGTTTCAGGACACACCGTACACTTCTCCAGAGTGGCTGTTGGCAATTTACATCCCGCCCATCAGCGTAGCAAGGCTCCCATTTCTCCATGGCCTGTTCTGCATTTCTGGTTTTGACACTTTTTTCCGCATGGCCCTTTTGACCGATGGGAAGCGAGACTTCTTTGTAGCGCCGATTTGCCTTTCCAGGTTGCTTGGTTGGCCAAAAAGGGCGTATGCGTTTTTTCCTGAATATATTCAGGAAAAAACGCATACGCCCTTTTTGGCCAAGGGCATCATTGTCGACGTTTTGCCGCTTTTCATGTGCTTTAAAGGCGATTCGAATCGACCTCCTGAAATCTGTTTCCTGCAATTCTGCCTTGCTTTCAGATCCTCTTCGTTGCCTTCCCTCAATATATTTGTGGACGAGAGTTATCATTTATAACTCTGCAGGTTTGTGAATTGCAGTGCCCCTGAGCTCCATTTTTCAACTCGCTTTTTTGGGAGCTGGCCGCAAAAGCGCAGGATTGCCTCAGGCCCTATTCTGCTTCCGGGCGGCAGGCTGAGCCTGTGGTTAATTCTTCTTCCTGATGGGAAAATAGAGTGACCTGTGCCTGTCCCAACACCTAGAGCTAGTCTCTCATTGGCTCCCCCTCTTCCCGTTCATCCTCAGGACAAATTGCAAGCTGTACGGAACGGGAGGTTAAAGGTGCTGATTCTCCAAGGAGGGAGATTGCTAGTAAAGCGGCTGGAATGGCGAACCCGAGCACAAGGAGATGAGAAATGAGGTGCGTTTTAGAAACCTTTCCCGATCACACGGTGTACCACCTTCTGGGTTTCTCATGCATGTTTTCGAGGTAGGAAGATGCCCTTGAACCTGGAGATTTGGGACCCATGGGATGGGTAACAGGCAGTATTACTTTAAAGGCTCTGCATTTGCTCCCCCAACCTCACCAAACCTCTCAGCCCCGAGAGTGTCCACCCTTATGTCTCCTCCAGCTGTGGGTCTAGATATGGTCAATCCAGGTTGCATCACAGCCCCTGAACGAATTTTGTAAGAATTTCTCTCTCTTTCACTGTCTTTGTTTCACGGGTTTTTAAAAGGAATTTATTTTTATAATGGGGTTTAGCTGCTTTTCACGGCTGTGTTTCTGCCGCTTTACAGCCACTTGACTCACTTCCAGAGAGATATCAATACATAGGTTTTAAGATTCTTACTAGTCAGATATATTCTTGTGTGGTGAATAGGGGGTGTTGAGTCCAGTTCACTGAGCAAGGAGTAGGTCTTTCTATTACATATTGGGTTTATGGAACGGTATCTGAGCTCATTTGAAACCCTTGTTTTATGCATCACCCTACCCCACCTTTCCCGTTAAGCAGCCATAGTGTGTTTTGTAAACGTGTGACTCTGTTCTGTTTTGTAATTCAGTTCAAGTATAGCGGTTTTTACATTCCCTCTATAAGTGATAGCTTATGATAAGTGTCTTTTTCTGTGTGACTTATTTCACTTAGAATCGTCGTAGCTAAAGCCACTCATCATGCTGCTACTAGCCTTATGACATTGATTTCATGGCTGAGGGATATTCCATTGTACATAAGGACCACCACTTCTTTATCCATTTTTCTCTTTCCTGGGATATTTAAGGTGTCATGAAGTGGAGCTTCTTGTCAACAGAGCAGCCCTAAACTTTGGGGTGCCTGTGTCTTGCTGATTTTTAGTTTTCCCAATTTATACGCCCATGAGTGGAAGTGCCCTATGCGCTCTAAGCTGTGTTTTTTCGATGTTTCAGGACACACCGTACACTTCTCCAGAGTGGCTGTTGGCAATTTACATCCCGCCCATCAGCGTAGCAAGGCTCCCATTTCTCCATGGCCTGTTCTGCATTTCTGGTTTTGACACTTTTTTCCGCATGGCCCTTTTGACCGATGGGAAGCGAGACTTCTTTGTAGCGCCGATTTGCCTTTCCAGGTTGCTTGGTTGGCCAAAAAGGGCGTATGCGTTTTTTCCTGAATATATTCAGGAAAAAACGCATACGCCCTTTTTGGCCAAGGGCATCATTGTCGACGTTTTGCCGCTTTTCATGTGCTTTAAAGGCGATTCGAATCGACCTCCTGAAATCTGTTTCCTGCAATTCTGCCTTGCTTTCAGATCCTCTTCGTTGCCTTCCCTCAATATATTTGTGGACGAGAGTTATCATTTATAACTCTGCAGGTTTGTGAATTGCAGTGCCCCTGAGCTCCATTTTTCAACTCGCTTTTTTGGGAGCTGGCCGCAAAAGCGCAGGATCGCCTCAGGCCCTATTCTGCTTCCGGGCGGCAGGCTGAGCCTGTGGTTAATTCTTCTTCCTGATGGGAAAATAGAGTGACCTGTGCCTGTCCCAACACCTAGAGCTAGTCTCTCATTGGCTCCCCCTCTTCCCGTTCATCCTCAGGACAAATTGCAAGCTGTACGGAACGGGAGGTTAAAGGTGCTGATTCTCCAAGGAGGGAGATTGCTAGTAAAGCGGCTGGAATGGCGAACCCGAGCACAAGGAGATGAGAAATGAGGTGCGTTTTAGAAACCTTTCCCGATCACACGGTGTACCACCTTCTGGGTTTCTCATGCATGTTTTCGAGGTAGGAAGATGCCCTTGAACCTGGAGATTTGGGACCCATGGGATGGGTAACAGGCAGTATTACTTTAAAGGCTCTGCGTTTGCTCCCCCAACCTCACCAAACCTCTCAGCCCCGAGAGTGTCCACCCTTATGTCTCCTCCAGCTGTGGGTCTAGATATGGTCAATCCAGGTTGCATCACAGCCCCTGAACGAATTTTGTAAGAATTTCTCTCTCTTTCACTGTCTTTGTTTCACGGGTTTTTAAAAGGAATTTATTTTTATAATGGGGTTTAGCTGCTTTTCACGGCTGTGTTTCTGCCGCATTACAGCCACTTGACTCACTTCCAGAGAGATATCAATACATAGGTTTTAAGATTCTTACTAGTCAGATATATTCTTGTGCGGTGAATAGGGGGTGTTGAGTCCAGTTCACTGAGCAAGGAGTAGGTCTTTCTATTACATATTGGGTTTATGGAACGGTATCTGAGCTCATTTGAAACCCTTGTTTTATGCATCACCCCACCCCACCTTTCCCGTTAAGCAGCCATAGTGTGTTTTGTAAACGTGTGACTCTGTTCTGTTTTGTAATTCAGTTCAAGTATAGCGGTTTTTACATTCCCTCTATAAGTGATAGCTTATGATAAGTGTCTTTTTCTGTGTGACTTATTTCACTTAGAATCGTCGTAGCTAAAGCCACTCATCATGCTGCTACTAGCCTTATGACATTGATTTCATGGCTGAGGGATATTCCATTGTACATAAGGACCACCACTTCTTTATCCATTTTTCTCTTTCCTGGGATATTTAAGGTGTCATGAAGTGGAGCTTCTTGTCAACAGAGCAGCCCTAAACTTTGGGGTGCCTGTGTCTTGCTGATTTTTAGTTTTCCCAATTTATACGCCCATGAGTGGAAGTGCCCTATGCGCTCTAAGCTGTGTTTTTTCGATGTTTCAGGACACACCGTACACTTCTCCAGAGTGGCTGTTGGCAATTTACATCCCGCCCATCAGCGTAGCAAGGCTCCCATTTCTCCATGGCCTGTTCTGCATTTCTGGTTTTGACACTTTTTTCCGCATGGCCGTTTTGACCGATGGGAAGCGAGACTTCTTTGTAGCGCCGATTTGCCTTTCCAGGTTGCTTGGTTGGCCAAAAAGGGCGTATGCGTTTTTTCCTGAATATATTCAGGAAAAAACGCATACGCCCTTTTTGGCCAAGGGCATCATTGTCGACGTTTTGCCGCTTTTCATGTGCTTTAAAGGCGATTCGAATCGACCTCCTGAAATCTGTTTCCTGCAATTCTGCCTTGCTTTCAGATCCTCTTCGTTGCCTTCCCTCAATATATTTGTGGACGAGAGTTATCATTTATAACTCTGCAGGTTTGTGAATTGCAGTGCCCCTGAGCTCCATTTTTCAACTCGCTTTTTTGGGAGCTGGCCGCAAAAGCGCAGGATCGCCTCAGGCCCTATTCTGCTTCCGGGCGGCAGGCTGAGCCTGTGGTTAATTCTTCTTCCTGATGGGAAAATAGAGTGACCTGTGCCTGTCCCAACACCTAGAGCTAGTCTCTCATTGGCTCCCCCTCTTCCCGTTCATCCTCAGGACAAATTGCAAGCTGTACGGAACGGGAGGTTAAAGGTGCTGATTCTCCAAGGAGGGAGATTGCTAGTAAAGCGGCTGGAATGGCGAACCCGAGCACAAGGAGATGAGAAATGAGGTGCGTTTTAGAAACCTTTCCCGATCACACGGTGTACCACCTTCTGGGTTTCTCATGCATGTTTTCGAGGTAGGAAGATGCCCTTGAACCTGGAGATTTGGGACCCATGGGATGGGTAACAGGCAGTATTACTTTAAAGGCTCTGCATTTGCTCCCCCAACCTCACCAAACCTCTCAGCCCCGAGAGTGTCCACCCTTATGTCTCCTCCAGCTGTGGGTCTAGATATGGTCAATCCAGGTTGCATCACAGCCCCTGAACGAATTTTGTAAGAATTTCTCTCTCTTTCACTGTCTTTGTTTCACGGGTTTTTAAAAGGAATTTATTTTTATAATGGGGTTTAGCTGCTTTTCACGGCTGTGTTTCTGCCGCTTTACAGCCACTTGACTCACTTCCAGAGAGATATCAATACATAGGTTTTAAGATTCTTACTAGTCAGATATATTCTTGTGCGGTGAATAGGGGGTGTTGAGTCCAGTTCACTGAGCAAGGAGTAGGTCTTTCTATTACATATTGGGTTTATTGAACGGTATCTGAGCTCATTTGAAACCCTTGTTTTATGCATCACCCCACCCCACCTTTCCCGTTAAGCAGCCATAGTGTGTTTTGTAAACGTGTGACTCTGTTCTGTTTTGTAATTCAGTTCAAGTGTAGCGGTTTTTACATTCCCTCTATAAGTGATAGCTTATAATAAGTGTGTTTTTCTGTATGACTTATTTCACATAGAATCGTCGTAGCTAAAGCCACTCATCATGCTGCTACTAGCCTTATGACATTGATTTCATGGCTGAGTGATATTCCATTGTACATAAGGACCACCACTTCTTTATCCATTTTTCTCTTTCCTGGGATATTTAAGGTGTCATGAAGTGGAGGTTCTTGTCAACAGAGAAGCCCCAAACTTTGGGGTGCCTGTGTCTTGCTGATTTTTAGTTTTCCCAATTTATACGCCCATGAGTGGAAGTGCCCTATGCGCTCTAAGCTGTGTTTTTTCGATGTTTCAGGACACACCGTACACTTCTCCAGAGTGGCTGTTGGCAATTTACATCCCGCCCATCAGCGTAGCAAGGCTCCCATTTCTCCATGGCCTGTTCTGCATTTCTGGTTTTGACACTTTTTTCCGCATGGCCCTTTTGACCGATGGGAAGCGAGACTTCTTTGTAGCGCTGATTTGCCTTTCCAGGTTGCTTGGTTGGCCAAAAAGGGCGTATGCGTTTTTTCCTGAATATATTCAGGAAAAAACGCATACGCCCTTTTTGGCCAAGGGCATCATTGTCGACGTTTTGCCGCTTTTCATGTGCTTTAAAGGCGATTCGAATCGACCTCCTGAAATCTGTTTCCTGCAATTCTGCCTTGCTTTCAGATCCTCTTCGTTGCCTTCCCTCAATATATTTGTGGACGAGAGTTATCATTTATAACTCTGCAGGTTTGTGAATTGCAGTGCCCCTGAGCTCCATTTTTCAACTCGCTTTTTTGGGAGCTGGCCGCAAAAGCGCAGGATTGCCTCAGGCCCTATTCTGCTTCCGGGCGGCAGGCCGAGCCTGTGGTTAATTCTTCTTCCTGATGGGAAAATAGAGTGACCTGTGCCTGTCCCAACACCTAGAGCTAGTCTCTCATTGGCTCCCCCTCTTCCCGTTCATCCTCAGGACAAATTGCAAGCTGTACGGAACGGGAGGTTAAAGGTGCTGATTCTCCAAGGAGGGAGATTGCTAGTAAAGCGGCTGGAATGGCGAACCCGAGCACAAGGAGATGAGAAATGAGGTGCGTTTTAGAAACCTTTCCCGATCACACGGTGTACCACCTTCTGGGTTTCTCATGCATGTTTTCGAGGTAGGAAGATGCCCTTGAACCTGGAGATTTGGGACCCATGGGATGGGTAACAGGCAGTATTACTTTAAAGGCTCTGCATTTGCTCCCCCAACCTCACCAAACCTCTCAGCCCCGAGAGTGTCCACCCTTATGTCTCCTCCAGCTGTGGGTCTAGATATGGTCAATCCAGGTTGCATCACAGCCCCTGAACGAATTTTGTAAGAATTTCTCTCTCTTTCACTGTCTTTGTTTCACGGGTTTTTAAAAGGAATTTATTTTTATAATGGGGTTTAGCTGCTTTTCACGGCTGTGTTTCTGCCGCTTTACAGCCACTTGACTCACTTCCAGAGAGATATCAATACATAGGTTTTAAGATTCTTACTAGTCAGATATATTCTTGTGCGGTGAATAGGGGGTGTTGAGTCCAGTTCACTGAGCAAGGAGTAGGTCTTTCTATTACATATTGGGTTTATTGAACGGTATCTGAGCTCATTTGAAACCCTTGTTTTATGCATCACCCCACCCCACCTTTCCCGTTAAGCAGCCATAGTGTGTTTTGTAAACGTGTGACTCTGTTCTGTTTTGTAATTCAGTTCAAGTGTAGCGGTTTTTACATTCCCTCTATAAGTGATAGCTTATAATAAGTGTGTTTTTCTGTATGACTTATTTCACATAGAATCGTCGTAGCTAAAGCCACTCATCATGCTGCTACTAGCCTTATGACATTGATTTCATGGCTGAGTGATATTCCATTGTACATAAGGACCACCACTTCTTTATCCATTTTTCTCTTTCCTGGGATATTTAAGGTGTCATGAAGTGGAGGTTCTTGTCAACAGAGAAGCCCCAAACTTTGGGGTGCCTGTGTCTTGCTGATTTTTAGTTTTCCCAATTTATACGCCCATGAGTGGAAGTGCCCTATGCGCTCTAAGCTGTGTTTTTTCGATGTTTCAGGACACACCGTACACTTCTCCAGAGTGGCTGTTGGCAATTTACATCCCGCCCATCAGCGTAGCAAGGCTCCCATTTCTCCATGGCCTGTTCTGCATTTCTGGTTTTGACACTTTTTTCCGCATGGCCCTTTTGACCGATGGGAAGCGAGACTTCTTTGTAGCGCCGATTTGCCTTTCCAGGTTGCTTGGTTGGCCAAAAAGGGCGTATGCGTTTTTTCCTGAATATATTCAGGAAAAAACGCATACGCCCTTTTTGGCCAAGGGCATCATTGTCGACGTTTTGCCGCTTTTCATGTGCTTTAAAGGCGATTCGAATCGACCTCCTGAAATCTGTTTCCTGCAATTCTGCCTTGCTTTCAGATCCTCTTCGTTGCCTTCCCTCAATATATTTGTGGACGAGAGTTATCATTTATAACTCTGCAGGTTTGTGAATTGCAGTGCCCCTGAGCTCCATTTTTCAACTCGCTTTTTTGGGAGCTGGCCGCAAAAGCGCAGGATCGCCTCAGGCCCTATTCTGCTTCCGGGCGGCAGGCTGAGCCTGTGGTTAATTCTTCTTCCTGATGGGAAAATAGAGTGACCTGTGCCTGTCCCAACACCTAGAGCTAGTCTCTCATTGGCTCCCCCTCTTCCCGTTCATCCTCAGGACAAATTGCAAGCTGTACGGAACGGGAGGTTAAAGGTGCTGATTCTCCAAGGAGGGAGATTGCTAGTAAAGCGGCTGGAATGGCGAACCCGAGCACAAGGAGATGAGAAATGAGGTGCGTTTTAGAAACCTTTCCCGATCACACGGTGTACCACCTTCTGGGTTTCTCATGCATGTTTTCGAGGTAGGAAGATGCCCTTGAACCTGGAGATTTGGGACCCATGGGATGGGTAACAGGCAGTATTACTTTAAAGGCTCTGCATTTGCTCCCCCAACCTCACCAAACCTCTCAGCCCCGAGAGTGTCCACCCTTATGTCTCCTCCAGCTGTGGGTCTAGATATGGTCAATCCAGGTTGCATCACAGCCCCTGAACGAATTTTGTAAGAATTTCTCTCTCTTTCACTGTCTTTGTTTCACGGGTTTTTAAAAGGAATTTATTTTTATAATGGGGTTTAGCTGCTTTTCACGGCTGTGTTTCTGCCGCTTTACAGCCACTTGACTCACTTCCAGAGAGATATCAATACATAGGTTTTAAGATTCTTACTAGTCAGATATATTCTTGTGTGGTGAATAGGGGGTGTTGAGTCCAGTTCACTGAGCAAGGAGTAGGTCTTTCTATTACATATTGGGTTTATGGAACGGTATCTGAGCTCATTTGAAACCCTTGTTTTATGCATCACCCTACCCCACCTTTCCCGTTAAGCAGCCATAGTGTGTTTTGTAAACGTGTGACTCTGTTCTGTTTTGTAATTCAGTTCAAGTATAGCGGTTTTTACATTCCCTCTATAAGTGATAGCTTATGATAAGTGTCTTTTTCTGTGTGACTTATTTCACTTAGAATCGTCGTAGCTAAAGCCACTCATCATGCTGCTACTAGCCTTATGACATTGATTTCATGGCTGAGGGATATTCCATTGTACATAAGGACCACCACTTCTTTATCCATTTTTCTCTTTCCTGGGATATTTAAGGTGTCATGAAGTGGAGCTTCTTGTCAACAGAGCAGCCCTAAACTTTGGGGTGCCTGTGTCTTGCTGATTTTTAGTTTTCCCAATTTATACGCCCATGAGTGGAAGTGCCCTATGCGCTCTAAGCTGTGTTTTTTCGATGTTTCAGGACACACCGTACACTTCTCCAGAGTGGCTGTTGGCAATTTACATCCCGCCCATCAGCGTAGCAAGGCTCCCATTTCTCCATGGCCTGTTCTGCATTTCTGGTTTTGACACTTTTTTCCGCATGGCCCTTTTGACCGATGGGAAGCGAGACTTCTTTGTAGCGCCGATTTGCCTTTCCAGGTTGCTTGGTTGGCCAAAAAGGGCGTATGCGTTTTTTCCTGAATATATTCAGGAAAAAACGCATACGCCCTTTTTGGCCAAGGGCATCATTGTCGACGTTTTGCCGCTTTTCATGTGCTTTAAAGGCGATTCGAATCGACCTCCTGAAATCTGTTTCCTGCAATTCTGCCTTGCTTTCAGATCCTCTTCGTTGCCTTCCCTCAATATATTTGTGGACGAGAGTTATCATTTATAACTCTGCAGGTTTGTGAATTGCAGTGCCCCTGAGCTCCATTTTTCAACTCGCTTTTTTGGGAGCTGGCCGCAAAAGCGCAGGATCGCCTCAGGCCCTATTCTGCTTCTGGGCGGCAGGCTGAGCCTGTGGTTAATTCTTCTTCCTGATGGGAAAATAGAGTGACCTGTGCCTGTCCCAACACCTAGAGCTAGTCTCTCATTGGCTCCCCCTCTTCCCGTTCATCCTCAGGACAAATTGCAAGCTGTACGGAACGGGAGGTTAAAGGTGCTGATTCTCCAAGGAGGGAGATTGCTAGTAAAGCGGCTGGAATGGCGAACCCGAGCACAAGGAGATGAGAAATGAGGTGCGTTTTAGAAACCTTTCCCGATCACACGGTGTACCACCTTCTGGGTTTCTCATGCATGTTTTCGAGGTAGGAAGATGCCCTTGAACCTGGAGATTTGGGACCCATGGGATGGGTAACAGGCAGTATTACTTTAAAGGCTCTGCGTTTGCTCCCCCAACCTCACCAAACCTCTCAGCCCCGAGAGTGTCCACCCTTATGTCTCCTCCAGCTGTGGGTCTAGATATGGTCAATCCAGGTTGCATCACAGCCCCTGAACGAATTTTGTAAGAATTTCTCTCTCTTTCACTGTCTTTGTTTCACGGGTTTTTAAAAGGAATTTATTTTTATAATGGGGTTTAGCTGCTTTTCACGGCTGTGTTTCTGCCGCATTACAGCCACTTGACTCACTTCCAGAGAGATATCAATACATAGGTTTTAAGATTCTTACTAGTCAGATATATTCTTGTGCGGTGAATAGGGGGTGTTGAGTCCAGTTCACTGAGCAAGGAGTAGGTCTTTCCATTACATATTGGGTTTATGGAACGGTATCTGAGCTCATTTGAAACCCTTGTTTTATGCATCACCCTACCCCACCTTTCCCGTTAAGCAGCCATAGTGTGTTTTGTAAACGTGTGACTCTGTTCTGTTTTGTAATTCAGTTCAAGTATAGCGGTTTTTACATTCCCTCTATAAGTGATAGCTTATGATAAGTGTCTTTTTCTGTGTGACTTATTTCACTTAGAATCGTCGTAGCTAAAGCCACTCATCATGCTGCTACTAGCCTTATGACATTGATTTCATGGCTGAGGGATATTCCATTGTACATAAGGACCACCACTTCTTTATCCATTTTTCTCTTTCCTGGGATATTTAAGGTGTCATGAAGTGGAGCTTCTTGTCAACAGAGCAGCCCTAAACTTTGGGGTGCCTGTGTCTTGCTGATTTTTAGTTTTCCCAATTTATACGCCCATGAGTGGAAGTGCCCTATGCGCTCTAAGCTGTGTTTTTTCGATGTTTCAGGACACACCGTACACTTCTCCAGAGTGGCTGTTGGCAATTTACATCCCGCCCATCAGCGTAGCAAGGCTCCCATTTCTCCATGGCCTGTTCTGCATTTCTGGTTTTGACACTTTTTTCCGCATGGCCCTTTTGACCGATGGGAAGCGAGACTTCTTTGTAGCGCCGATTTGCCTTTCCAGGTTGCTTGGTTGGCCAAAAAGGGCGTATGCGTTTTTTCCTGAATATATTCAGGAAAAAACGCATACGCCCTTTTTGGCCAAGGGCATCATTGTCGACGTTTTGCCGCTTTTCATGTGCTTTAAAGGCGATTCGAATCGACCTCCTGAAATCTGTTTCCTGCAATTCTGCCTTGCTTTCAGATCCTCTTCGTTGCCTTCCCTCAATATATTTGTGGACGAGAGTTATCATTTATAACTCTGCAGGTTTGTGAATTGCAGTGCCCCTGAGCTCCATTTTTCAACTCGCTTTTTTGGGAGCTGGCCGCAAAAGCGCAGGATCGCCTCAGGCCCTATTCTGCTTCCGGGCGGCAGGCTGAGCCTGTGGTTAATTCTTCTTCCTGATGGGAAAATAGAGTGACCTGTGCCTGTCCCAACACCTAGAGCTAGTCTCTCATTGGCTCCCCCTCTTCCCGTTCATCCTCAGGACAAATTGCAAGCTGTACGGAACGGGAGGTTAAAGGTGCTGATTCTCCAAGGAGGGAGATTGCTAGTAAAGCGGCTGGAATGGCGAACCCGAGCACAAGGAGATGAGAAATGAGGTGCGTTTTAGAAACCTTTCCCGATCACACGGTGTACCACCTTCTGGGTTTCTCATGCATGTTTTCGAGGTAGGAAGATGCCCTTGAACCTGGAGATTTGGGACCCATGGGATGGGTAACAGGCAGTATTACTTTAAAGGCTCTGCATTTGCTCCCCCAACCTCACCAAACCTCTCAGCCCCGAGAGTGTCCACCCTTATGTCTCCTCCAGCTGTGGGTCTAGATATGGTCAATCCAGGTTGCATCACAGCCCCTGAACGAATTTTGTAAGAATTTCTCTCTCTTTCACTGTCTTTGTTTCACGGGTTTTTAAAAGGAATTTATTTTTATAATGGGGTTTAGCTGCTTTTCACGGCTGTGTTTCTGCCGCTTTACAGCCACTTGACTCACTTCCAGAGAGATATCAATACATAGGTTTTAAGATTCTTACTAGTCAGATATATTCTTGTGCGGTGAATAGGGGGTGTTGAGTCCAGTTCACTGAGCAAGGAGTAGGTCTTTCTATTACATATTGGGTTTATTGAACGGTATCTGAGCTCATTTGAAACCCTTGTTTTATGCATCACCCCACCCCACCTTTCCCGTTAAGCAGCCATAGTGTGTTTTGTAAACGTGTGACTCTGTTCTGTTTTGTAATTCAGTTCAAGTGTAGCGGTTTTTACATTCCCTCTATAAGTGATAGCTTATAATAAGTGTGTTTTTCTGTATGACTTATTTCACATAGAATCGTCGTAGCTAAAGCCACTCATCATGCTGCTACTAGCCTTATGACATTGATTTCATGGCTGAGTGATATTCCATTGTACATAAGGACCACCACTTCTTTATCCATTTTTCTCTTTCCTGGGATATTTAAGGTGTCATGAAGTGGAGGTTCTTGTCAACAGAGAAGCCCCAAACTTTGGGGTGCCTGTGTCTTGCTGATTTTTAGTTTTCCCAATTAATACGCCCATGAGTGGAAGTGCCCTATGCGCTCTAAGCTGTGTTTTTTCGATGTTTCAGGACACACCGTACACTTCTCCAGAGTGGCTGTTGGCAATTTACATCCCGCCCATCAGCGTAGCAAGGCTCCCATTTCTCCATGGCCTGTTCTGCATTTCTGGTTTTGACACTTTTTTCCGCATGGCCCTTTTGACCGATGGGAAGCGAGACTTCTTTGTAGCGCTGATTTGCCTTTCCAGGTTGCTTGGTTGGCCAAAAAGGGCGTATGCGTTTTTTCCTGAATATATTCAGGAAAAAACGCATACGCCCTTTTTGGCCAAGGGCATCATTGTCGACGTTTTGCCGCTTTTCATGTGCTTTAAAGGCGATTCGAATCGACCTCCTGAAATCTGTTTCCTGCAATTCTGCCTTGCTTTCAGATCCTCTTCGTTGCCTTCCCTCAATATATTTGTGGACGAGAGTTATCATTTATAACTCTGCAGGTTTGTGAATTGCAGTGCCCCTGAGCTCCATTTTTCAACTCGCTTTTTTGGGAGCTGGCCGCAAAAGCGCAGGATTGCCTCAGGCCCTATTCTGCTTCCGGGCGGCAGGCCGAGCCTGTGGTTAATTCTTCTTCCTGATGGGAAAATAGAGTGACCTGTGCCTGTCCCAACACCTAGAGCTAGTCTCTCATTGGCTCCCCCTCTTCCCGTTCATCCTCAGGACAAATTGCAAGCTGTACGGAACGGGAGGTTAAAGGTGCTGATTCTCCAAGGAGGGAGATTGCTAGTAAAGCGGCTGGAATGGCGAACCCGAGCACAAGGAGATGAGAAATGAGGTGCGTTTTAGAAACCTTTCCCGATCACACGGTGTACCACCTTCTGGGTTTCTCATGCATGTTTTCGAGGTAGGAAGATGCCCTTGAACCTGGAGATTTGGGACCCATGGGATGGGTAACAGGCAGTATTACTTTAAAGGCTCTGCATTTGCTCCCCCAACCTCACCAAACCTCTCAGCCCCGAGAGTGTCCACCCTTATGTCTCCTCCAGCTGTGGGTCTAGATATGGTCAATCCAGGTTGCATCACAGCCCCTGAACGAATTTTGTAAGAATTTCTCTCTCTTTCACTGTCTTTGTTTCACGGGTTTTTAAAAGGAATTTATTTTTATAATGGGGTTTAGCTGCTTTTCACGGCTGTGTTTCTGCCGCTTTACAGCCACTTGACTCACTTCCAGAGAGATATCAATACATAGGTTTTAAGATTCTTACTAGTCAGATATATTCTTGTGCGGTGAATAGGGGGTGTTGAGTCCAGTTCACTGAGCAAGGAGTAGGTCTTTCTATTACATATTGGGTTTATTGAACGGTATCTGAGCTCATTTGAAACCCTTGTTTTATGCATCACCCCACCCCACCTTTCCCGTTAAGCAGCCATAGTGTGTTTTGTAAACGTGTGACTCTGTTCTGTTTTGTAATTCAGTTCAAGTGTAGCGGTTTTTACATTCCCTCTATAAGTGATAGCTTATAATAAGTGTGTTTTTCTGTATGACTTATTTCACATAGAATCGTCGTAGCTAAAGCCACTCATCATGCTGCTACTAGCCTTATGACATTGATTTCATGGCTGAGTGATATTCCATTGTACATAAGGACCACCACTTCTTTATCCATTTTTCTCTTTCCTGGGATATTTAAGGTGTCATGAAGTGGAGGTTCTTGTCAACAGAGAAGCCCCAAACTTTGGGGTGCCTGTGTCTTGCTGATTTTTAGTTTTCCCAATTAATACGCCCATGAGTGGAAGTGCCCTATGCGCTCTAAGCTGTGTTTTTTCGATGTTTCAGGACACACCGTACACTTCTCCAGAGTGGCTGTTGGCAATTTACATCCCGCCCATCAGCGTAGCAAGGCTCCCATTTCTCCATGGCCTGTTCTGCATTTCTGGTTTTGACACTTTTTTCCGCATGGCCCTTTTGACCGATGGGAAGCGAGACTTCTTTGTAGCGCTGATTTGCCTTTCCAGGTTGCTTGGTTGGCCAAAAAGGGCGTATGCGTTTTTTCCTGAATATATTCAGGAAAAAACGCATACGCCCTTTTTGGCCAAGGGCATCATTGTCGACGTTTTGCCGCTTTTCATGTGCTTTAAAGGCGATTCGAATCGACCTCCTGAAATCTGTTTCCTGCAATTCTGCCTTGCTTTCAGATCCTCTTCGTTGCCTTCCCTCAATATATTTGTGGACGAGAGTTATCATTTATAACTCTGCAGGTTTGTGAATTGCAGTGCCCCTGAGCTCCATTTTTCAACTCGCTTTTTTGGGAGCTGGCCGCAAAAGCGCAGGATTGCCTCAGGCCCTATTCTGCTTCCGGGCGGCAGGCCGAGCCTGTGGTTAATTCTTCTTCCTGATGGGAAAATAGAGTGACCTGTGCCTGTCCCAACACCTAGAGCTAGTCTCTCATTGGCTCCCCCTCTTCCCGTTCATCCTCAGGACAAATTGCAAGCTGTACGGAACGGGAGGTTAAAGGTGCTGATTCTCCAAGGAGGGAGATTGCTAGTAAAGCGGCTGGAATGGCGAACCCGAGCACAAGGAGATGAGAAATGAGGTGCGTTTTAGAAACCTTTCCCGATCACACGGTGTACCACCTTCTGGGTTTCTCATGCATGTTTTCGAGGTAGGAAGATGCCCTTGAACCTGGAGATTTGGGACCCATGGGATGGGTAACAGGCAGTATTACTTTAAAGGCTCTGCATTTGCTCCCCCAACCTCACCAAACCTCTCAGCCCCGAGAGTGTCCACCCTTATGTCTCCTCCAGCTGTGGGTCTAGATATGGTCAATCCAGGTTGCATCACAGCCCCTGAACGAATTTTGTAAGAATTTCTCTCTCTTTCACTGTCTTTGTTTCACGGGTTTTTAAAAGGAATTTATTTTTATAATGGGGTTTAGCTGCTTTTCACGGCTGTGTTTCTGCCGCTTTACAGCCACTTGACTCACTTCCAGAGAGATATCAATACATAGGTTTTAAGATTCTTACTAGTCAGATATATTCTTGTGCGGTGAATAGGGGGTGTTGAGTCCAGTTCACTGAGCAAGGAGTAGGTCTTTCTATTACATATTGGGTTTATTGAACGGTATCTGAGCTCATTTGAAACCCTTGTTTTATGCATCACCCCACCCCACCTTTCCCGTTAAGCAGCCATAGTGTGTTTTGTAAACGTGTGACTCTGTTCTGTTTTGTAATTCAGTTCAAGTGTAGCGGTTTTTACATTCCCTCTATAAGTGATAGCTTATAATAAGTGTGTTTTTCTGTATGACTTATTTCACATAGAATCGTCGTAGCTAAAGCCACTCATCATGCTGCTACTAGCCTTATGACATTGATTTCATGGCTGAGTGATATTCCATTGTACATAAGGACCACCACTTCTTTATCCATTTTTCTCTTTCCTGGGATATTTAAGGTGTCATGAAGTGGAGGTTCTTGTCAACAGAGAAGCCCCAAACTTTGGGGTGCCTGTGTCTTGCTGATTTTTAGTTTTCCCAATTTATACGCCCATGAGTGGAAGTGCCCTATGCGCTCTAAGCTGTGTTTTTTCGATGTTTCAGGACACACCGTACACTTCTCCAGAGTGGCTGTTGGCAATTTACATCCCGCCCATCAGCGTAGCAAGGCTCCCATTTCTCCATGGCCTGTTCTGCATTTCTGGTTTTGACACTTTTTTCCGCATGGCCCTTTTGACCGATGGGAAGCGAGACTTCTTTGTAGCGCTGATTTGCCTTTCCAGGTTGCTTGGTTGGCCAAAAAGGGCGTATGCGTTTTTTCCTGAATATATTCAGGAAAAAACGCATACGCCCTTTTTGGCCAAGGGCATCATTGTCGACGTTTTGCCGCTTTTCATGTGCTTTAAAGGCGATTCGAATCGACCTCCTGAAATCTGTTTCCTGCAATTCTGCCTTGCTTTCAGATCCTCTTCGTTGCCTTCCCTCAATATATTTGTGGACGAGAGTTATCATTTATAACTCTGCAGGTTTGTGAATTGCAGTGCCCCTGAGCTCCATTTTTCAACTCGCTTTTTTGGGAGCTGGCCGCAAAAGCGCAGGATCGCCTCAGGCCCTATTCTGCTTCCGGGCGGCAGGCCGAGCCTGTGGTTAATTCTTCTTCCTGATGGGAAAATAGAGTGACCTGTGCCTGTCCCAACACCTAGAGCTAGTCTCTCATTGGCTCCCCCTCTTCCCGTTCATCCTCAGGACAAATTGCAAGCTGTACGGAACGGGAGGTTAAAGGTGCTGATTCTCCAAGGAGGGAGATTGCTAGTAAAGCGGCTGGAATGGCGAACCCGAGCACAAGGAGATGAGAAATGAGGTGCGTTTTAGAAACCTTTCCCGATCACACGGTGTACCACCTTCTGGGTTTCTCATGCATGTTTTCGAGGTAGGAAGATGCCCTTGAACCTGGAGATTTGGGACCCATGGGATGGGTAACAGGCAGTATTACTTTAAAGGCTCTGCGTTTGCTCCCCCAACCTCACCAAACCTCTCAGCCCCGAGAGTGTCCACCCTTATGTCTCCTCCAGCTGTGGGTCTAGATATGGTCAATCCAGGTTGCATCACAGCCCCTGAACGAATTTTGTAAGAATTTCTCTCTCTTTCACTGTCTTTGTTTCACGGGTTTTTAAAAGGAATTTATTTTTATAATGGGGTTTAGCTGCTTTTCACGGCTGTGTTTCTGCCGCATTACAGCCACTTGACTCACTTCCAGAGAGATATCAATACATAGGTTTTAAGATTCTTACTAGTCAGATATATTCTTGTGCAGTGAATAGGGGGTGTTGAGTCCAGTTCACTGAGCAAGGAGTAGGTCTTTCTATTACATATTGGGTTTATGGAACGGTATCTGAGCTCATTTGAAACCCTTGTTTTATGCATCACCCCACCCCACCTTTCCCGTTAAGCAGCCATAGTGTGTTTTCTAAACGTGTGACTCTGTTCTGTTTTGTAATTCAGTTCAAGTGTAGCGGTTTTTACATTCCCTCTATAAGTGATAGCTTATGATAAGTGTCTTTTTCTGTGTGACTTATTTCACTTAGAATCGTCGTAGCTAAAGCCACTCATCATGCTGCTACTAGCCTTATGACATTGATTTCATGGCTGAGGGATATTCCATTGTACATAAGGACCACCACTTCTTTATCCATTTTTCTCTTTCCTGGGATATTTAAGGTGTCACGAAGTGGAGGTTCTTGTCAACAGAGCAGCCCCAAACTTTGGGGTGCCTGTGTCTTGCTGATTTTTAGTTTTCCCAATTTATACGCCCATGAGTGGAAGTGCCCTATGCGCTCTAAGCTGTGTTTTTTCGATGTTTCAGGACACACCGTACACTTCTCCAGAGTGGCTGTTGGCAATTTACATCCCGCCCATCAGCGTAGCAAGGCTCCCATTTCTCCATGGCCTGTTCTGCATTTCTGGTTTTGACACTTTTTTCCGCATGGCCCTTTTGACCGATGGGAAGCGAGACTTCTTTGTAGCGCCGATTTGCCTTTCCAGGTTGCTTGGTTGGCCAAAAAGGGCGTATGCGTTTTTTCCTGAATATATTCAGGAAAAAACGCATACGCCCTTTTTGGCCAAGGGCATCATTGTCGACGTTTTGCCGCTTTTCATGTGCTTTAAAGGCGATTCGAATCGACCTCCTGAAATCTGTTTCCTGCAATTCTGCCTTGCTTTCAGATCCTCTTCGTTGCCTTCCCTCAATATATTTGTGGACGAGAGTTATCATTTATAACTCTGCAGGTTTGTGAATTGCAGTGCCCCTGAGCTCCATTTTTCAACTCGCTTTTTTGGGAGCTGGCCGCAAAAGCGCAGGATTGCCTCAGGCCCTATTCTGCTTCCGGGCGGCAGGCTGAGCCTGTGGTTAATTCTTCTTCCTGATGGGAAAATAGAGTGACCTGTGCCTGTCCCAACACCTAGAGCTAGTCTCTCATTGGCTCCCCCTCTTCCCGTTCATCCTCAGGACAAATTGCAAGCTGTACGGAACGGGAGGTTAAAGGTGCTGATTCTCCAAGGAGGGAGATTGCTAGTAAAGCGGCTGGAATGGCGAACCCGAGCACAAGGAGATGAGAAATGAGGTGCGTTTTAGAAACCTTTCCCGATCACACGGTGTACCACCTTCTGGGTTTCTCATGCATGTTTTCGAGGTAGGAAGATGCCCTTGAACCTGGAGATTTGGGACCCATGGGATGGGTAACAGGCAGTATTACTTTAAAGGCTCTGCATTTGCTCCCCCAACCTCACCAAACCTCTCAGCCCCGAGAGTGTCCACCCTTATGTCTCCTCCAGCTGTGGGTCTAGATATGGTCAATCCAGGTTGCATCACAGCCCCTGAACGAATTTTGTAAGAATTTCTCTCTCTTTCACTGTCTTTGTTTCACGGGTTTTTAAAAGGAATTTATTTTTATAATGGGGTTTAGCTGCTTTTCACGGCTGTGTTTCTGCCGCTTTACAGCCACTTGACTCACTTCCAGAGAGATATCAATACATAGGTTTTAAGATTCTTACTAGTCAGATATATTCTTGTGCGGTGAATAGGGGGTGTTGAGTCCAGTTCACTGAGCAAGGAGTAGGTCTTTCTATTACATATTGGGTTTATTGAACGGTATCTGAGCTCATTTGAAACCCTTGTTTTATGCATCACCCCACCCCACCTTTCCCGTTAAGCAGCCATAGTGTGTTTTGTAAACGTGTGACTCTGTTCTGTTTTGTAATTCAGTTCAAGTGTAGCGGTTTTTACATTCCCTCTATAAGTGATAGCTTATAATAAGTGTGTTTTTCTGTATGACTTATTTCACATAGAATCGTCGTAGCTAAAGCCACTCATCATGCTGCTACTAGCCTTATGACATTGATTTCATGGCTGAGTGATATTCCATTGTACATAAGGACCACCACTTCTTTATCCATTTTTCTCTTTCCTGGGATATTTAAGGTGTCATGAAGTGGAGGTTCTTGTCAACAGAGAAGCCCCAAACTTTGGGGTGCCTGTGTCTTGCTGATTTTTAGTTTTCCCAATTTATACGCCCATGAGTGGAAGTGCCCTATGCGCTCTAAGCTGTGTTTTTTCGATGTTTCAGGACACACCGTACACTTCTCCAGAGTGGCTGTTGGCAATTTACATCCCGCCCATCAGCGTAGCAAGGCTCCCATTTCTCCATGGCCTGTTCTGCATTTCTGGTTTTGACACTTTTTTCCGCATGGCCCTTTTGACCGATGGGAAGCGAGACTTCTTTGTAGCGCTGATTTGCCTTTCCAGGTTGCTTGGTTGGCCAAAAAGGGCGTATGCGTTTTTTCCTGAATATATTCAGGAAAAAACGCATACGCCCTTTTTGGCCAAGGGCATCATTGTCGACGTTTTGCCGCTTTTCATGTGCTTTAAAGGCGATTCGAATCGACCTCCTGAAATCTGTTTCCTGCAATTCTGCCTTGCTTTCAGATCCTCTTCGTTGCCTTCCCTCAATATATTTGTGGACGAGAGTTATCATTTATAACTCTGCAGGTTTGTGAATTGCAGTGCCCCTGAGCTCCATTTTTCAACTCGCTTTTTTGGGAGCTGGCCGCAAAAGCGCAGGACTGCCTCAGGCCCTATTCTGCTTCCGGGTGGCAGGCTGAGCCTGTGGTTAATTCTTCTTCCTGATGGGAAAATAGAGTGACCTGTGCCTGTCCCAACACCTAGAGCTAGTCTCTCATTGGCTCCCCCTCTTCCCGTTCATCCTCAGGACAAATTGCAAGCTGTACGGAACGGGAGGTTAAAGGTGCTGATTCTCCAAGGAGGGAGATTGCTAGTAAAGCGGCTGGAATGGCGAACCCGAGCACAAGGAGATGAGAAATGAGGTGCGTTTTAGAAACCTTTCCCGATCACACGGTGTACCACCTTCTGGGTTTCTCATGCATGTTTTCGAGGTAGGAAGATGCCCTTGAACCTGGAGATTTGGGACCCATGGGATGGGTAACAGGCAGTATTACTTTAAAGGCTCTGCGTTTGCTCCCCCAACCTCACCAAACCTCTCAGCCCCGAGAGTGTCCACCCTTATGTCTCCTCCAGCTGTGGGTCTAGATATGGTCAATCCAGGTTGCATCACAGCCCCTGAACGAATTTTGTAAGAATTTCTCTCTCTTTCACTGTCTTTGTTTCACGGGTTTTTAAAAGGAATTTATTTTTATAATGGGGTTTAGCTGCTTTTCACGGCTGTGTTTCTGCCGCTTTACAGCCACTTGACTCACTTCCAGAGAGATATCAATACATAGGTTTTAAGATTCTTACTAGTCAGATATATTCTTGTGCGGTGAATAGGGGGTGTTGAGTCCAGTTCACTGAGCAAGGAGTAGGTCTTTCTATTACATATTGGGTTTATTGAACGGTATCTGAGCTCATTTGAAACCCTTGTTTTATGCATCACCCCACCCCACCTTTCCCGTTAAGCAGCCATAGTGTGTTTTGTAAACGTGTGACTCTGTTCTGTTTTGTAATTCAGTTCAAGTGTAGCGGTTTTTACATTCCCTCTATAAGTGATAGCTTATAATAAGTGTGTTTTTCTGTATGACTTATTTCACATAGAATCGTCGTAGCTAAAGCCACTCATCATGCTGCTACTAGCCTTATGACATTGATTTCATGGCTGAGTGATATTCCATTGTACATAAGGACCACCACTTCTTTATCCATTTTTCTCTTTCCTGGGATATTTAAGGTGTCATGAAGTGGAGGTTCTTGTCAACAGAGAAGCCCCAAACTTTGGGGTGCCTGTGTCTTGCTGATTTTTAGTTTTCCCAATTTATACGCCCATGAGTGGAAGTGCCCTATGCGCTCTAAGCTGTGTTTTTTCGATGTTTCAGGACACACCGTACACTTCTCCAGAGTGGCTGTTGGCAATTTACATCCCGCCCATCAGCGTAGCAAGGCTCCCATTTCTCCATGGCCTGTTCTGCATTTCTGGTTTTGACACTTTTTTCCGCATGGCCCTTTTGACCGATGGGAAGCGAGACTTCTTTGTAGCGCTGATTTGCCTTTCCAGGTTGCTTGGTTGGCCAAAAAGGGCGTATGCGTTTTTTCCTGAATATATTCAGGAAAAAACGCATACGCCCTTTTTGGCCAAGGGCATCATTGTCGACGTTTTGCCGCTTTTCATGTGCTTTAAAGGCGATTCGAATCGACCTCCTGAAATCTGTTTCCTGCAATTCTGCCTTGCTTTCAGATCCTCTTCGTTGCCTTCCCTCAATATATTTGTGGACGAGAGTTATCATTTATAACTCTGCAGGTTTGTGAATTGCAGTGCCCCTGAGCTCCATTTTTCAACTCGCTTTTTTGGGAGCTGGCCGCAAAAGCGCAGGATCGCCTCAGGCCCTATTCTGCTTCCGGGCGGCAGGCCGAGCCTGTGGTTAATTCTTCTTCCTGATGGGAAAATAGAGTGACCTGTGCCTGTCCCAACACCTAGAGCTAGTCTCTCATTGGCTCCCCCTCTTCCCGTTCATCCTCAGGACAAATTGCAAGCTGTACGGAACGGGAGGTTAAAGGTGCTGATTCTCCAAGGAGGGAGATTGCTAGTAAAGCGGCTGGAATGGCGAACCCGAGCACAAGGAGATGAGAAATGAGGTGCGTTTTAGAAACCTTTCCCGATCACACGGTGTACCACCTTCTGGGTTTCTCATGCATGTTTTCGAGGTAGGAAGATGCCCTTGAACCTGGAGATTTGGGACCCATGGGATGGGTAACAGGCAGTATTACTTTAAAGGCTCTGCGTTTGCTCCCCCAACCTCACCAAACCTCTCAGCCCCGAGAGTGTCCACCCTTATGTCTCCTCCAGCTGTGGGTCTAGATATGGTCAATCCAGGTTGCATCACAGCCCCTGAACGAATTTTGTAAGAATTTCTCTCTCTTTCACTGTCTTTGTTTCACGGGTTTTTAAAAGGAATTTATTTTTATAATGGGGTTTAGCTGCTTTTCACGGCTGTGTTTCTGCTGCTTTACAGCCTCTTGACTCACTTCCAGAGAGATATCAATACATAGGTTTTAAGATTCTTACTAGTCAGATATATTCTTGTGTGGTGAATAGGGGGTGTTGAGTCCAGTTCACTGAGCAAGGAGTAGGTCTTTCTATTACATATTGGGTTTATGGAACGGTATCTGAGCTCATTTGAAACCCTTGTTTTATGCATCACCCCACCCCACCTTTCCCGTTAAGCAGCCATAGTGTGTTTTGTAAACGTGTGACTCTGTTCTGTTTTGTAATTCAGTTCAAGTGTAGTGGTTTTTGCATTCCCTCTATAAGTGATAGCTTATGATAAGTGTCTTTTTCTGTGTGACTTATTTCACTTAGAATCGTCGTAGCTAAAGCCACTCATCATGCTGCTACTAGCCTTATGACATTGATTTCATGGCTGAGGGATATTCCATTGTACATAAGGACCACCACTTCTTTATCCATTTTTCTCTTTCCTGGGATATTTAAGGTGTCACGAAGTGGAGGTTCTTGTCAACAGAGCAGCCCCAAACTTTGGGGTGCCTGTGTCTTGCTGATTTTTAGTTTTCCCAATTTATACGCCCATGAGTGGAAGTGCCCTATGCGCTCTAAGCTGTGTTTTTTCGATGTTTCAGGACACACCGTACACTTCTCCAGAGTGGCTGTTGGCAATTTACATCCCGCCCATCAGCGTAGCAAGGCTCCCATTTCTCCATGGCCTGTTCTGCATTTCTGGTTTTGACACTTTTTTCCGCATGGCCCTTTTGACCGATGGGAAGCGAGACTTCTTTGTAGCGCCGATTTGCCTTTCCAGGTTGCTTGGTTGGCCAAAAAGGGCGTATGCGTTTTTTCCTGAATATATTCAGGAAAAAACGCATACGCCCTTTTTGGCCAAGGGCATCATTGTCGACGTTTTGCCGCTTTTCATGTGCTTTAAAGGCGATTCGAATCGACCTCCTGAAATCTGTTTCCTGCAATTCTGCCTTGCTTTCAGATCCTCTTCGTTGCCTTCCCTCAATATATTTGTGGACGAGAGTTATCATTTATAACTCTGCAGGTTTGTGAATTGCAGTGCCCCTGAGCTCCATTTTTCAACTCGCTTTTTTGGGAGCTGGCCGCAAAAGCGCAGGACTGCCTCAGGCCCTATTCTGCTTCCGGGCGGCAGGCTGAGCCTGTGGTTAATTCTTCTTCCTGATGGGAAAATAGAGTGACCTGTGCCTGTCCCAACACCTAGAGCTAGTCTCTCATTGGCTCCCCCTCTTCCCGTTCATCCTCAGGACAAATTGCAAGCTGTACGGAACGGGAGGTTAAAGGTGCTGATTCTCCAAGGAGGGAGATTGCTAGTAAAGCGGCTGGAATGGCGAACCCGAGCACAAGGAGATGAGAAATGAGGTGCATTTTAGAAACCTTTCCCGATCACACGGTGTACCACCTTCTGGGTTTCTCATGCATGTTTTCGAGGTAGGAAGATGCTCTTGAACCTGGAGATTTGGGACCCATGGGATGGGTAACAGGCAGTATTACTTTAAAGGCTCTGCGTTTGCTCCCCCAACCTCACCAAACCTCTCAGCCCCGAGAGTGTCCACCCTTATGTCTCATCCAGCTGTGGGTCTAGATATGGTCAATCCAGGTTGCATCACAGCCCCTGAACGAATTTTGTAAGAAATTCTCTCTCTTTCACTGTCTTTGTTTCACGGGTTTTTAAAAGGAATTTATTTTTATAATGGGGTTTAGCTGTTTTTCACGGCTGTGTTTATGCGGCTTTACAGCCACTTGACTCACTTCCAGAGAGATATCAATACATAGGTTTTAAGATTCTTACTAGTCAGATATATTCTTGTGCGGTGAATAGGGGGTGTTGAGTCCAGTTCACTGAGCAAGGAGTAGGTCTTTCTATTACATATTGGGTTTATGGAACGGTATCTGAGCTCATTTGAAACCCTTGTTTTATGCATCACCCCACCCCACCTTTCCCGTTAAGCAGCCATAGTGTGTTTTCTAAACGTGTGACTCTGTTCTGTTTTGTAATTCAGTTCAAGTGTAGTGGTTTTTACATTCCCTCTATAAGTGATAGCTTATAATAAGTGTGTTTTCTGTATGACTTATTTCACATAGAATCGTCGTAGCTAAAGCCACTCATCATGCTGCTACTAGCCTTATGACATTGATTTCATGGCTGAGTGATATTCCATTGTACATAAGGACCACCACTTCTTTATCCATTTTTCTCTTTCCTGGGATATTTAAGGTGTCACGAAGTGGAGGTTCTTGTCAACAGAGCAGCCCCAAACTTTGGGGTGCCTGTGTCTTGCTGATTTTTAGTTTTCCCAATTTATACGCCCATGAGTGGAAGTGCCCTATGCGCTCTAAGCTGTGTTTTTTCGATGTTTCAGGACACACCGTACACTTCTCCAGAGTGGCTGTTGGCAATTTACATCCCGCCCATCAGCGTAGCAAGGCTCCCATTTCTCCATGGCCTGTTCTGCATTTCTGGTTTTGACACTTTTTTCCGCATGGCCCTTTTGACCGATGGGAAGCGAGACTTCTTTGTAGCGCTGATTTGCCTTTCCAGGTTGCTTGGTTGGCCAAAAAGGGCGTATGCGTTTTTTCCTGAATATATTCAGGAAAAAACGCATACGCCCTTTTTGGCCAAGGGCATCATTGTCGACGTTTTGCCGCTTTTCATGTGCTTTAAAGGCGATTCGAATCGACCTCCTGAAATCTGTTTCCTGCAATTCTGCCTTGCTTTCAGATCCTCTTCGTTGCCTTCCCTCAATATATTTGTGGACGAGAGTTATCATTTATAACTCTGCAGGTTTGTGAATTGCAGTGCCCCTGAGCTCCATTTTTCAACTCGCTTTTTTGGGAGCTGGCCGCAAAAGCGCAGGATCGCCTCAGGCCCTATTCTGCTTCCGGGCGGCAGGCTGAGCCTGTGGTTAATTCTTCTTCCTGATGGGAAAATAGAGTGACCTGTGCCTGTCCCAACACCTAGAGCTAGTCTCTCATTGGCTCCCCCTCTTCCCGTTCATCCTCAGGACAAATTGCAAGCTGTACGGAACGGGAGGTTAAAGGTGCTGATTCTCCAAGGAGGGAGATTGCTAGTAAAGCGGCTGGAATGGCGAACCCGAGCACAAGGAGATGAGAAATGAGGTGCGTTTTAGAAACCTTTCCCGATCACACGGTGTACCACCTTCTGGGTTTCTCATGCATGTTTTCGAGGTAGGAAGATGCCCTTGAACCTGGAGATTTGGGACCCATGGGATGGGTAACAGGCAGTATTACTTTAAAGGCTCTGCGTTTGCTCCCCCAACCTCACCAAACCTCTCAGCCCCAAGAGTGTCCACCCTTATGTCTCCTCCAGCTGTGGGTCTAGATATGGTCAATCCAGGTTGCATCACAGCCCCTGAACGAATTTTGTAAGAATTTCTCTCTCTTTCACTGTCTTTGTTTCACGGGTTTTTAAAAGGAATTTATTTTTATAATGGGGTTTAGCTGCTTTTCACGGCTGTGTTTCTGCCGCATTACAGCCACTTGACTCACTTCCAGAGAGATATCAATACATAGGTTTTAAGATTCTTACTAGTCAGATATATTCTTGTGCGGTGAATAGGGGGTGTTGAGTCCAGTTCACTGAGCAAGGAGTAGGTCTTTCTATTACATATTGGGTTTATGGAACGGTATCTGAGCTCATTTGAAACCCTTGTTTTATGCATCACCCCACCCCACCTTTCCCGTTAAGCAGCCATAGTGTGTTTTCTAAACGTGTGACTCTGTTCTGTTTTGTAATTCAGTTCAAGTATAGCGGTTTTTACATTCCCTCTATAAGTGATAGCTTATGATAAGTGTCTTTTTCTGTGTGACTTATTTCACTTAGAATCGTCGTAGCTAAAGCCACTCATCATGCTGCTACTAGCCTTATGACATTGATTTCATGGCTGAGGGATATTCCATTGTACATAAGGACCACCACTTCTTTATCCATTTTTCTCTTTCCTGGGATATTTAAGGTGTCATGAAGTGGAGCTTCTTGTCAACAGAGCAGCCCTAAACTTTGGGGTGCCTGTGTCTTGCTGATTTTTAGTTTTCCCAATTTATACGCCCATGAGTGGAAGTGCCCTATGCGCTCTAAGCTGTGTTTTTTCGATGTTTCAGGACACACCGTACACTTCTCCAGAGTGGCTGTTGGCAATTTACATCCCGCCCATCAGCGTAGCAAGGCTCCCATTTCTCCATGGCCTGTTCTGCATTTCTGGTTTTGACACTTTTTTCCGCATGGCCCTTTTGACCGATGGGAAGCGAGACTTCTTTGTAGCGCCGATTTGCCTTTCCAGGTTGCTTGGTTGGCCAAAAAGGGCGTATGCGTTTTTTCCTGAATATATTCAGGAAAAAACGCATACGCCCTTTTTGGCCAAGGGCATCATTGTCGACGTTTTGCCGCTTTTCATGTGCTTTAAAGGCGATTCGAATCGACCTCCTGAAATCTGTTTCCTGCAATTCTGCCTTGCTTTCAGATCCTCTTCGTTGCCTTCCCTCAATATATTTGTGGACGAGAGTTATCATTTATAACTCTGCAGGTTTGTGAATTGCAGTGCCCCTGAGCTCCATTTTTCAACTCGCTTTTTTGGGAGCTGGCCGCAAAAGCGCAGGATCGCCTCAGGCCCTATTCTGCTTCCGGGCGGCAGGCTGAGCCTGTGGTTAATTCTTCTTCCTGATGGGAAAATAGAGTGACCTGTGCCTGTCCCAACACCTAGAGCTAGTCTCTCATTGGCTCCCCCTCTTCCCGTTCATCCTCAGGACAAATTGCAAGCTGTACGGAACGGGAGGTTAAAGGTGCTGATTCTCCAAGGAGGGAGATTGCTAGTAAAGCGGCTGGAATGGCGAACCCGAGCACAAGGAGATGAGAAATGAGGTGCGTTTTAGAAACCTTTCCCGATCACACGGTGTACCACCTTCTGGGTTTCTCATGCATGTTTTCGAGGTAGGAAGATGCCCTTGAACCTGGAGATTTGGGACCCATGGGATGGGTAACAGGCAGTATTACTTTAAAGGCTCTGCGTTTGCTCCCCCAACCTCACCAAACCTCTCAGCCCCGAGAGTGTCCACCCTTATGTCTCCTCCAGCTGTGGGTCTAGATATGGTCAATCCAGGTTGCATCACAGCCCCTGAACGAATTTTGTAAGAATTTCTCTCTCTTTCACTGTCTTTGTTTCACGGGTTTTTAAAAGGAATTTATTTTTATAATGGGGTTTAGCTGCTTTTCACGGCTGTGTTTCTGCTGCATTACAGCCACTTGACTCACTTCCAGAGAGATATCAATACATAGGTTTTAAGATTCTTACTAGTCAGATATATTCTTGTGCGGTGAATAGGGGGTGTTGAGTCCAGTTCACTGAGCAAGGAGTAGGTCTTTCTATTACATATTGGGTTTATGGAACGGTATCTGAGCTCATTTGAAACCCTTGTTTTATGCATCACCCCACCCCACCTTTCCCGTTAAGCAGCCATAGTGTGTTTTCTAAACGTGTGACTCTGTTCTATTTTGTAATTCAGTTCAAGTGTAGCGGTTTTTACATTCCCTCTATAAGTGATAGCTTATAATAAGTGTGTTTTTCTGTATGACTTATTTCACATAGAATCGTCGTAGCTAAAGCCACTCATCATGCTGCTACTAGCCTTATGACATTGATTTCATGGCTGAGTGATATTCCATTGTACATAAGGACCACCACTTCTTTATCCATTTTTCTCTTTCCTGGGATATTTAAGGTGTCATGAAGTGGAGGTTCTTGTCAACAGAGAAGCCCCAAACTTTGGGGTGCCTGTGTCTTGCTGATTTTTAGTTTTCCCAATTTATACGCCCATGAGTGGAAGTGCCCTATGCGCTCTAAGCTGTGTTTTTTCGATGTTTCAGGACACACCGTACACTTCTCCAGAGTGGCTGTTGGCAATTTACATCCCGCCCATCAGCGTAGCAAGGCTCCCATTTCTCCATGGCCTGTTCTGCATTTCTGGTTTTGACACTTTTTTCCGCATGGCCCTTTTGACCGATGGGAAGCGAGACTTCTTTGTAGCGCTGATTTGCCTTTCCAGGTTGCTTGGTTGGCCAAAAAGGGCGTATGCGTTTTTTCCTGAATATATTCAGGAAAAAACGCATACGCCCTTTTTGGCCAAGGGCATCATTGTCGACGTTTTGCCGCTTTTCATGTGCTTTAAAGGCGATTCGAATCGACCTCCTGAAATCTGTTTCCTGCAATTCTGCCTTGCTTTCAGATCCTCTTCGTTGCCTTCCCTCAATATATTTGTGGACGAGAGTTATCATTTATAACTCTGCAGGTTTGTGAATTGCAGTGCCCCTGAGCTCCATTTTTCAACTCGCTTTTTTGGGAGCTGGCCGCAAAAGCGCAGGATCGCCTTAGGCCCTATTCTGCTTCCGGGCGGCAGGCCGAGCCTGTGGTTAATTCTTCTTCCTGATGGGAAAATAGAGTGACCTGTGCCTGTCCCAACACCTAGAGCTAGTCTCTCATTGGCTCCCCCTCTTCCCGTTCATCCTCAGGACAAATTGCAAGCTGTACGGAACGGGAGGTTAAAGGTGCTGATTCTCCAAGGAGGGAGATTGCTAGTAAAGCGGCTGGAATGGCGAACCCGAGCACAAGGAGATGAGAAATGAGGTGCGTTTTAGAAACCTTTCCCGATCACACGGTGTACCACCTTCTGGGTTTCTCATGCATGTTTTCGAGGTAGGAAGATGCCCTTGAACCTGGAGATTTGGGACCCATGGGATGGGTAACAGGCAGTATTACTTTAAAGGCTCTGCGTTTGCTCCCCCAACCTCACCAAACCTCTCAGCCCCGAGAGTGTCCACCCTTATGTCTCCTCCAGCTGTGGGTCTAGATATGGTCAATCCAGGTTGCATCACAGCCCCTGAACGAATTTTGTAAGAATTTCTCTCTCTTTCACTGTCTTTGTTTCACGGGTTTTTAAAAGGAATTTATTTTTATAATGGGGTTTAGCTGCTTTTCACGGCTGTGTTTCTGCTGCTTTACAGCCTCTTGACTCACTTCCAGAGAGATATCAATACATAGGTTTTAAGATTCTTACTAGTCAGATATATTCTTGTGCGGTGAATAGGGGGTGTTGAGTCCAGTTCACTGAGCAAGGAGTAGGTCTTTCTATTACATATTGGGTTTATGGAACGGTATCTGAGCTCATTTGAAACCCTTGTTTTATGCATCACCCCACCCCACCTTTCCCGTTAAGCAGCCATAGTGTGTTTTCTAAACGTGTGACTCTGTTCTGTTTTGTAATTCAGTTCAAGTGTAGCGGTTTTTACATTCCCTCTATAAGTGATAGCTTATGATAAGTGTCTTTTTCTGTGTGACTTATTTCACTTAGAATCGTCGTAGCTAAAGCCACTCATCATGCTGCTACTAGCCTTATGACATTGATTTCATGGCTGAGGGATATTCCATTGTACATAAGGACCACCACTTCTTTATCCATTTTTCTCTTTCCTGGGATATTTAAGGTGTCACGAAGTGGAGGTTCTTGTCAACAGAGCAGCCCCAAACTTTGGGGTGCCTGTGTCTTGCTGATTTTTAGTTTTCCCAATTTATACGCCCATGAGTGGAAGTGCCCTATGCGCTCTAAGCTGTGTTTTTTCGATGTTTCAGGACACACCGTACACTTCTCCAGAGTGGCTGTTGGCAATTTACATCCCGCCCATCAGCGTAGCAAGGCTCCCATTTCTCCATGGCCTGTTCTGCATTTCTGGTTTTGACACTTTTTTCCGCATGGCCCTTTTGACCGATGGGAAGCGAGACTTCTTTGTAGCGCCGATTTGCCTTTCCAGGTTGCTTGGTTGGCCAAAAAGGGCGTATGCGTTTTTTCCTGAATATATTCAGGAAAAAACGCATACGCCCTTTTTGGCCAAGGGCATCATTGTCGACGTTTTGCCGCTTTTCATGTGCTTTAAAGGCGATTCGAATCGACCTCCTGAAATCTGTTTCCTGCAATTCTGCCTTGCTTTCAGATCCTCTTCGTTGCCTTCCCTCAATATATTTGTGGACGAGAGTTATCATTTATAACTCTGCAGGTTTGTGAATTGCAGTGCCCCTGAGCTCCATTTTTCAACTCGCTTTTTTGGGAGCTGGCCGCAAAAGCGCAGGACTGCCTCAGGCCCTATTCTGCTTCCGGGTGGCAGGCTGAGCCTGTGGTTAATTCTTCTTCCTGATGGGAAAATAGAGTGACCTGTGCCTGTCCCAACACCTAGAGCTAGTCTCTCATTGGCTCCCCCTCTTCCCGTTCATCCTCAGGACAAATTGCAAGCTGTACGGAACGGGAGGTTAAAGGTGCTGATTCTCCAAGGAGGGAGATTGCTAGTAAAGCGGCTGGAATGGCGAACCCGAGCACAAGGAGATGAGAAATGAGGTGCATTTTAGAAACCTTTCCCGATCACACGGTGTACCACCTTCTGGGTTTCTCATGCATGTTTTCGAGGTAGGAAGATGCTCTTGAACCTGGAGATTTGGGACCCATGGGATGGGTAACAGGCAGTATTACTTTAAAGGCTCTGCGTTTGCTCCCCCAACCTCACCAAACCTCTCAGCCCCGAGAGTGTCCACCCTTATGTCTCATCCAGCTGTGGGTCTAGATATGGTCAATCCAGGTTGCATCACAGCCCCTGAACGAATTTTGTAAGAAATTCTCTCTCTTTCACTGTCTTTGTTTCACGGGTTTTTAAAAGGAATTTATTTTTATAATGGGGTTTAGCTGTTTTTCACGGCTGTGTTTATGCGGCTTTACAGCCACTTGACTCACTTCCAGAGAGATATCAATACATAGGTTTTAAGATTCTTACTAGTCAGATATATTCTTGTGCGGTGAATAGGGGGTGTTGAGTCCAGTTCACTGAGCAAGGAGTAGGTCTTTCTATTACATATTGGGTTTATGGAACGGTATCTGAGCTCATTTGAAACCCTTGTTTTATGCATCACCCCACCCCACCTTTCCCGTTAAGCAGCCATAGTGTGTTTTCTAAACGTGTGACTCTGTTCTGTTTTGTAATTCAGTTCAAGTGTAGTGGTTTTTACATTCCCTCTATAAGTGATAGCTTATAATAAGTGTGTTTTCTGTATGACTTATTTCACATAGAATCGTCGTAGCTAAAGCCACTCATCATGCTGCTACTAGCCTTATGACATTGATTTCATGGCTGAGTGATATTCCATTGTACATAAGGACCACCACTTCTTTATCCATTTTTCTCTTTCCTGGGATATTTAAGGTGTCACGAAGTGGAGGTTCTTGTCAACAGAGCAGCCCCAAACTTTGGGGTGCCTGTGTCTTGCTGATTTTTAGTTTTCCCAATTTATACGCCCATGAGTGGAAGTGCCCTATGCGCTCTAAGCTGTGTTTTTTCGATGTTTCAGGACACACCGTACACTTCTCCAGAGTGGCTGTTGGCAATTTACATCCCGCCCATCAGCGTAGCAAGGCTCCCATTTCTCCATGGCCTGTTCTGCATTTCTGGTTTTGACACTTTTTTCCGCATGGCCCTTTTGACAGATGGGAAGCGAGACTTCTTTGTAGCGCCGATTTGCCTTTCCAGGTTGCTTGGTTGGCCAAAAAGGGCGTATGCGTTTTTTCCTGAATATATTCAGGAAAAAACGCATACGCCCTTTTTGGCCAAGGGCATCATTGTCGACGTTTTGCCGCTTTTCATGTGCTTTAAAGGCGATTCGAATCGACCTCCTGAAATCTGTTTCCTGCAATTCTGCCTTGCTTTCAGATCCTCTTCGTTGCCTTCCCTCAATATATTTGTGGACGAGAGTTATCATTTATAACTCTGCAGGTTTGTGAATTGCAGTGCCCCTGAGCTCCATTTTTCAACTCGCTTTTTTGGGAGCTGGCCGCAAAAGCGCAGGATCGCCTCAGGCCCTATTCTGCTTCCGGGCGGCAGGCTGAGCCTGTGGTTAATTCTTCTTCCTGATGGGAAAATAGAGTGACCTGTGCCTGTCCCAACACCTAGAGCTAGTCTCTCATTGGCTCCCCCTCTTCCCGTTCATCCTCAGGACAAATTGCAAGCTGTACGGAACGGGAGGTTAAAGGTGCTGATTCTCCAAGGAGGGAGATTGCTAGTAAAGCGGCTGGAATGGCGAACCCGAGCACAAGGAGATGAGAAATGAGGTGCGTTTTAGAAACCTTTCCCGATCACACGGTGTACCACCTTCTGGGTTTCTCATGCATGTTTTCGAGGTAGGAAGATGCCCTTGAACCTGGAGATTTGGGACCCATGGGATGGGTAACAGGCAGTATTACTTTAAAGGCTCTGCGTTTGCTCCCCCAACCTCACCAAACCTCTCAGCCCCAAGAGTGTCCACCCTTATGTCTCCTCCAGCTGTGGGTCTAGATATGGTCAATCCAGGTTGCATCACAGCCCCTGAACGAATTTTGTAAGAATTTCTCTCTCTTTCACTGTCTTTGTTTCACGGGTTTTTAAAAGGAATTTATTTTTATAATGGGGTTTAGCTGCTTTTCACGGCTGTGTTTCTGCCGCATTACAGCCACTTGACTCACTTCCAGAGAGATATCAATACATAGGTTTTAAGATTCTTACTAGTCAGATATATTCTTGTGCGGTGAATAGGGGGTGTTGAGTCCAGTTCACTGAGCAAGGAGTAGGTCTTTCTATTACATATTGGGTTTATGGAACGGTATCTGAGCTCATTTGAAACCCTTGTTTTATGCATCACCCCACCCCACCTTTCCCGTTAAGCAGCCATAGTGTGTTTTCTAAACGTGTGACTCTGTTCTGTTTTGTAATTCAGTTCAAGTATAGCGGTTTTTACATTCCCTCTATAAGTGATAGCTTATGATAAGTGTCTTTTTCTGTGTGACTTATTTCACTTAGAATCGTCGTAGCTAAAGCCACTCATCATGCTGCTACTAGCCTTATGACATTGATTTCATGGCTGAGGGATATTCCATTGTACATAAGGACCACCACTTCTTTATCCATTTTTCTCTTTCCTGGGATATTTAAGGTGTCATGAAGTGGAGCTTCTTGTCAACAGAGCAGCCCTAAACTTTGGGGTGCCTGTGTCTTGCTGATTTTTAGTTTTCCCAATTTATACGCCCATGAGTGGAAGTGCCCTATGCGCTCTAAGCTGTGTTTTTTCGATGTTTCAGGACACACCGTACACTTCTCCAGAGTGGCTGTTGGCAATTTACATCCCGCCCATCAGCGTAGCAAGGCTCCCATTTCTCCATGGCCTGTTCTGCATTTCTGGTTTTGACACTTTTTTCCGCATGGCCCTTTTGACCGATGGGAAGCGAGACTTCTTTGTAGCGCCGATTTGCCTTTCCAGGTTGCTTGGTTGGCCAAAAAGGGCGTATGCGTTTTTTCCTGAATATATTCAGGAAAAAACGCATACGCCCTTTTTGGCCAAGGGCATCATTGTCGACGTTTTGCCGCTTTTCATGTGCTTTAAAGGCGATTCGAATCGACCTCCTGAAATCTGTTTCCTGCAATTCTGCCTTGCTTTCAGATCCTCTTCGTTGCCTTCCCTCAATATATTTGTGGACGAGAGTTATCATTTATAACTCTGCAGGTTTGTGAATTGCAGTGCCCCTGAGCTCCATTTTTCAACTCGCTTTTTTGGGAGCTGGCCGCAAAAGCGCAGGATCGCCTCAGGCCCTATTCTGCTTCCGGGCGGCAGGCTGAGCCTGTGGTTAATTCTTCTTCCTGATGGGAAAATAGAGTGACCTGTGCCTGTCCCAACACCTAGAGCTAGTCTCTCATTGGCTCCCCCTCTTCCCGTTCATCCTCAGGACAAATTGCAAGCTGTACGGAACGGGAGGTTAAAGGTGCTGATTCTCCAAGGAGGGAGATTGCTAGTAAAGCGGCTGGAATGGCGAACCCGAGCACAAGGAGATGAGAAATGAGGTGCGTTTTAGAAACCTTTCCCGATCACACGGTGTACCACCTTCTGGGTTTCTCATGCATGTTTTCGAGGTAGGAAGATGCCCTTGAACCTGGAGATTTGGGACCCATGGGATGGGTAACAGGCAGTATTACTTTAAAGGCTCTGCGTTTGCTCCCCCAACCTCACCAAACCTCTCAGCCCCGAGAGTGTCCACCCTTATGTCTCCTCCAGCTGTGGGTCTAGATATGGTCAATCCAGGTTGCATCACAGCCCCTGAACGAATTTTGTAAGAATTTCTCTCTCTTTCACTGTCTTTGTTTCACGGGTTTTTAAAAGGAATTTATTTTTATAATGGGGTTTAGCTGCTTTTCACGGCTGTGTTTCTGCTGCATTACAGCCACTTGACTCACTTCCAGAGAGATATCAATACATAGGTTTTAAGATTCTTACTAGTCAGATATATTCTTGTGCGGTGAATAGGGGGTGTTGAGTCCAGTTCACTGAGCAAGGAGTAGGTCTTTCTATTACATATTGGGTTTATGGAACGGTATCTGAGCTCATTTGAAACCCTTGTTTTATGCATCACCCCACCCCACCTTTCCCGTTAAGCAGCCATAGTGTGTTTTCTAAACGTGTGACTCTGTTCTATTTTGTAATTCAGTTCAAGTGTAGCGGTTTTTACATTCCCTCTATAAGTGATAGCTTATAATAAGTGTGTTTTTCTGTATGACTTATTTCACATAGAATCGTCGTAGCTAAAGCCACTCATCATGCTGCTACTAGCCTTATGACATTGATTTCATGGCTGAGTGATATTCCATTGTACATAAGGACCACCACTTCTTTATCCATTTTTCTCTTTCCTGGGATATTTAAGGTGTCATGAAGTGGAGGTTCTTGTCAACAGAGAAGCCCCAAACTTTGGGGTGCCTGTGTCTTGCTGATTTTTAGTTTTCCCAATTTATACGCCCATGAGTGGAAGTGCCCTATGCGCTCTAAGCTGTGTTTTTTCGATGTTTCAGGACACACCGTACACTTCTCCAGAGTGGCTGTTGGCAATTTACATCCCGCCCATCAGCGTAGCAAGGCTCCCATTTCTCCATGGCCTGTTCTGCATTTCTGGTTTTGACACTTTTTTCCGCATGGCCCTTTTGACCGATGGGAAGCGAGACTTCTTTGTAGCGCTGATTTGCCTTTCCAGGTTGCTTGGTTGGCCAAAAAGGGCGTATGCGTTTTTTCCTGAATATATTCAGGAAAAAACGCATACGCCCTTTTTGGCCAAGGGCATCATTGTCGAAGTTTTGCCGCTTTTCATGTGCTTTAAAGGCGATTCGAATCGACCTCCTGAAATCTGTTTCCTGCAATTCTGCCTTGCTTTCAGATCCTCTTCGTTGCCTTCCCTCAATATATTTGTGGACGAGAGTTATCATTTATAACTCTGCAGGTTTGTGAATTGCAGTGCCCCTGAGCTCCATTTTTCAACTCGCTTTTTTGGGAGCTGGCCGCAAAAGCGCAGGATCGCCTTAGGCCCTATTCTGCTTCCGGGCGGCAGGCCGAGCCTGTGGTTAATTCTTCTTCCTGATGGGAAAATAGAGTGACCTGTGCCTGTCCCAACACCTAGAGCTAGTCTCTCATTGGCTCCCCCTCTTCCCGTTCATCCTCAGGACAAATTGCAAGCTGTACGGAACGGGAGGTTAAAGGTGCTGATTCTCCAAGGAGGGAGATTGCTAGTAAAGCGGCTGGAATGGCGAACCCGAGCACAAGGAGATGAGAAATGAGGTGCGTTTTAGAAACCTTTCCCGATCACACGGTGTACCACCTTCTGGGTTTCTCATGCATGTTTTCGAGGTAGGAAGATGCCCTTGAACCTGGAGATTTGGGACCCATGGGATGGGTAACAGGCAGTATTACTTTAAAGGCTCTGCGTTTGCTCCCCCAACCTCACCAAACCTCTCAGCCCCGAGAGTGTCCACCCTTATGTCTCCTCCAGCTGTGGGTCTAGATATGGTCAATCCAGGTTGCATCACAGCCCCTGAACGAATTTTGTAAGAATTTCTCTCTCTTTCACTGTCTTTGTTTCACGGGTTTTTAAAAGGAATTTATTTTTATAATGGGGTTTAGCTGCTTTTCACGGCTGTGTTTCTGCTGCTTTACAGCCTCTTGACTCACTTCCAGAGAGATATCAATACATAGGTTTTAAGATTCTTACTAGTCAGATATATTCTTGTGCGGTGAATAGGGGGTGTTGAGTCCAGTTCACTGAGCAAGGAGTAGGTCTTTCTATTACATATTGGGTTTATGGAACGGTATCTGAGCTCATTTGAAACCCTTGTTTTATGCATCACCCCACCCCACCTTTCCCGTTAAGCAGCCATAGTGTGTTTTGTAAACGTGTGACTCTGTTCTGTTTTGTAATTCAGTTCAAGTGTAGCGGTTTTTACATTCCCTCTATAAGTGATAGCTTATGATAAGTGTCTTTTTCTGTGTGACTTATTTCACTTAGAATCGTCGTAGCTAAAGCCACTCATCATGCTGCTACTAGCCTTATGACATTGATTTCATGGCTGAGGGATATTCCATTGTACATAAGGACCACCACTTCTTTATCCATTTTTCTCTTTCCTGGGATATTTAAGGTGTCACGAAGTGGAGGTTCTTGTCAACAGAGCAGCCCCAAACTTTGGGGTGCCTGTGTCTTGCTGATTTTTAGTTTTCCCAATTTATACGCCCATGAGTGGAAGTGCCCTATGCGCTCTAAGCTGTGTTTTTTCGATGTTTCAGGACACACCGTACACTTCTCCAGAGTGGCTGTTGGCAATTTACATCCCGCCCATCAGCGTAGCAAGGCTCCCATTTCTCCATGGCCTGTTCTGCATTTCTGGTTTTGACACTTTTTTCCGCACGGCCCTTTTGACAGATGGGAAGCGAGACTTCTTTGTAGCGCCGATTTGCCTTTCCAGGTTGCTTGGTTGGCCAAAAAGGGCGTATGCGTTTTTTCCTGAATATATTCAGGAAAAAACGCATACGCCCTTTTTGGCCAAGGGCATCATTGTCGACGTTTTGCCGCTTTTCATGTGCTTTAAAGGCGATTCGAATCGACCTCCTGAAATCTGTTTCCTGCAATTCTGCCTTGCTTTCAGATCCTCTTCGTTGCCTTCCCTCAATATATTTGTGGACGAGAGTTATCATTTATAACTCTGCAGGTTTGTGAATTGCAGTGCCCCTGAGCTCCATTTTTCAACTCGCTTTTTTGGGAGCTGGCCGCAAAAGCGCAGGACTGCCTCAGGCCCTATTCTGCTTCCGGGTGGCAGGCTATGCCTGTGGTTAATTCTTCTTCCTGATGGGAAAATAGAGTGACCTGTGCCTGTCCCAACACCTAGAGCTAGTCTCTCATTGGCTCCCCCTCTTCCCGTTCATCCTCAGGACAAATTGCAAGCTGTACGGAACGGGAGGTTAAAGGTGCTGATTCTCCAAGGAGGGAGATTGCTAGTAAAGCGGCTGGAATGGCGAACCCGAGCACAAGGAGATGAGAAATGAGGTGCGTTTTAGAAACCTTTCCCGATCACACGGTGTACCACCTTCTGGGTTTCTCATGCATGTTTTCGAGGTAGGAAGATGCTCTTGAACCTGGAGATTTGGGACCCATGGGATGGGTAACAGGCAGTATTACTTTAAAGGCTCTGCGTTTGCTCCCCCAACCTCACCAAACCTCTCAGCCCCGAGAGTGTCCACCCTTATGTCTCATCCAGCTGTGGGTCTAGATATGGTCAATCCAGGTTGCATCACAGCCCCTGAACGAATTTTGTAAGAAATTCTCTCTCTTTCACTGTCTTTGTTTCACGGGTTTTTAAAAGGAATTTATTTTTATAATGGGGTTTAGCTGTTTTTCACGGCTGTGTTTATGCGGCTTTACAGCCACTTGACTCACTTCCAGAGAGATATCAATACATAGGTTTTAAGATTCTTACTAGTCAGATATATTCTTGTGCGGTGAATAGGGGGTGTTGAGTCCAGTTCACTGAGCAAGGAGTAGGTCTTTCTATTACATATTGGGTTTATGGAACGGTATCTGAGCTCATTTGAAACCCTTGTTTTATGCATCACCCCACCCCACCTTTCCCGTTAAGCAGCCATAGTGTGTTTTCTAAACGTGTGACTCTGTTCTGTTTTGTAATTCAGTTCAAGTGTAGTGGTTTTTACATTCCCTCTATAAGTGATAGCTTATAATAAGTGTGTTTTCTGTATGACTTATTTCACATAGAATCGTCGTAGCTAAAGCCACTCATCATGCTGCTACTAGCCTTATGACATTGATTTCATGGCTGAGTGATATTCCATTGTACATAAGGACCACCACTTCTTTATCCATTTTTCTCTTTCCTGGGATATTTAAGGTGTCACGAAGTGGAGGTTCTTGTCAACAGAGCAGCCCCAAACTTTGGGGTGCCTGTGTCTTGCTGATTTTTAGTTTTCCCAATTTATACGCCCATGAGTGGAAGTGCCCTATGCGCTCTAAGCTGTGTTTTTTCGATGTTTCAGGACACACCGTACACTTCTCCAGAGTGGCTGTTGGCAATTTACATCCCGCCCATCAGCGTAGCAAGGCTCCCATTTCTCCATGGCCTGTTCTGCATTTCTGGTTTTGACACTTTTTTCCGCATGGCCCTTTTGACCGATGGGAAGCGAGACTTCTTTGTAGCGCTGATTTGCCTTTCCAGGTTGCTTGGTTGGCCAAAAAGGGCGTATGCGTTTTTTCCTGAATATATTCAGGAAAAAACGCATACGCCCTTTTTGGCCAAGGGCATCATTGTCGACGTTTTGCCGCTTTTCATGTGCTTTAAAGGCGATTCGAATCGACCTCCTGAAATCTGTTTCCTGCAATTCTGCCTTGCTTTCAGATCCTCTTCATTGCCTTCCCTCAATATATTTGTGGACGAGAGTTATCATTTATAACTCTGCAGGTTTGTGAATTGCAGTGCCCCTGAGCTCCATTTTTCAACTCGCTTTTTTGGGAGCTGGCCGCAAAAGCGCAGGATCGCCTCAGGCCCTATTCTGCTTCCGGGCGGCAGGCTGAGCCTGTGGTTAATTCTTCTTCCTGATGGGAAAATAGAGTGACCTGTGCCTGTCCCAACACCTAGAGCTAGTCTCTCATTGGCTCCCCCTCTTCCCGTTCATCCTCAGGACAAATTGCAAGCTGTACGGAATGGGAGGTTAAAGGTGCTGATTCTCCAAGGAGGGAGATTGCTAGTAAAGCGGCTGGAATGGCGAACCCGAGCACAAGGAGATGAGAAATGAGGTGCGTTTTAGAAACCTTTCCCGATCACACGGTGTACCACCTTCTGGGTTTCTCATGCATGTTTTCGAGGTAGGAAGATGCCCTTGAACCTGGAGATTTGGGACCCATGGGATGGGTAACAGGCAGTATTACTTTAAAGGCTCTGCGTTTGCTCCCCCAACCTCACCAAACCTCTCAGCCCCAAGAGTGTCCACCCTTATGTCTCCTCCAGCTGTGGGTCTAGATATGGTCAATCCAGGTTGCATCACAGCCCCTGAACGAATTTTGTAAGAATTTCTCTCTCTTTCACTGTCTTTGTTTCACGGGTTTTTAAAAGGAATTTATTTTTATAATGGGGTTTAGCTGCTTTTCACGGCTGTGTTTCTGCCGCATTACAGCCACTTGACTCACTTCCAGAGAGATATCAATACATAGGTTTTAAGATTCTTACTAGTCAGATATATTCTTGTGCGGTGAATAGGGGGTGTTGAGTCCAGTTCACTGAGCAAGGAGTAGGTCTTTCTATTACATATTGGGTTTATGGAACGGTATCTGAGCTCATTTGAAACCCTTGTTTTATGCATCACCCCACCCCACCTTTCCCGTTAAGCAGCCATAGTGTGTTTTCTAAACGTGTGACTCTGTTCTGTTTTGTAATTCAGTTCAAGTATAGCGGTTTTTACATTCCCTCTATAAGTGATAGCTTATGATAAGTGTCTTTTTCTGTGTGACTTATTTCACTTAGAATCGTCGTAGCTAAAGCCACTCATCATGCTGCTACTAGCCTTATGACATTGATTTCATGGCTGAGGGATATTCCATTGTACATAAGGACCACCACTTCTTTATCCATTTTTCTCTTTCCTGGGATATTTAAGGTGTCATGAAGTGGAGCTTCTTGTCAACAGAGCAGCCCTAAACTTTGGGGTGCCTGTGTCTTGCTGATTTTTAGTTTTCCCAATTTATACGCCCATGAGTGGAAGTGCCCTATGCGCTCTAAGCTGTGTTTTTTCGATGTTTCAGGACACACCGTACACTTCTCCAGAGTGGCTGTTGGCAATTTACATCCCGCCCATCAGCGTAGCAAGGCTCCCATTTCTCCATGGCCTGTTCTGCATTTCTGGTTTTGACACTTTTTTCCGCATGGCCCTTTTGACCGATGGGAAGCGAGACTTCTTTGTAGCGCCGATTTGCCTTTCCAGGTTGCTTGGTTGGCCAAAAAGGGCGTATGCGTTTTTTCCTGAATATATTCAGGAAAAAACGCATACGCCCTTTTTGGCCAAGGGCATCATTGTCGACGTTTTGCCGCTTTTCATGTGCTTTAAAGGCGATTCGAATCGACCTCCTGAAATCTGTTTCCTGCAATTCTGCCTTGCTTTCAGATCCTCTTCGTTGCCTTCCCTCAATATATTTGTGGACGAGAGTTATCATTTATAACTCTGCAGGTTTGTGAATTGCAGTGCCCCTGAGCTCCATTTTTCAACTCGCTTTTTTGGGAGCTGGCCGCAAAAGCGCAGGATCGCCTCAGGCCCTATTCTGCTTCCGGGCGGCAGGCTGAGCCTGTGGTTAATTCTTCTTCCTGATGGGAAAATAGAGTGACCTGTGCCTGTCCCAACACCTAGAGCTAGTCTCTCATTGGCTCCCCCTCTTCCCGTTCATCCTCAGGACAAATTGCAAGCTGTACGGAACGGGAGGTTAAAGGTGCTGATTCTCCAAGGAGGGAGATTGCTAGTAAAGCGGCTGGAATGGCGAACCCGAGCACAAGGAGATGAGAAATGAGGTGCGTTTTAGAAACCTTTCCCGATCACACGGTGTACCACCTTCTGGGTTTCTCATGCATGTTTTCGAGGTAGGAAGATGCCCTTGAACCTGGAGATTTGGGACCCATGGGATGGGTAACAGGCAGTATTACTTTAAAGGCTCTGCGTTTGCTCCCCCAACCTCACCAAACCTCTCAGCCCCGAGAGTGTCCACCCTTATGTCTCCTCCAGCTGTGGGTCTAGATATGGTCAATCCAGGTTGCATCACAGCCCCTGAACGAATTTTGTAAGAATTTCTCTCTCTTTCACTGTCTTTGTTTCACGGGTTTTTAAAAGGAATTTATTTTTATAATGGGGTTTAGCTGCTTTTCACGGCTGTGTTTCTGCCGCATTACAGCCACTTGACTCACTTCCAGAGAGATATCAATACATAGGTTTTAAGATTCTTACTAGTCAGATATATTCTTGTGCGGTGAATAGGGGGTGTTGAGTCCAGTTCACTGAGCAAGGAGTAGGTCTTTCTATTACATATTGGGTTTATGGAACGGTATCTGAGCTCATTTGAAACCCTTGTTTTATGCATCACCCCACCCCACCTTTCCCGTTAAGCAGCCATAGTGTGTTTTCTAAACGTGTGACTCTGTTCTATTTTGTAATTCAGTTCAAGTGTAGCGGTTTTTACATTCCCTCTATAAGTGATAGCTTATAATAAGTGTGTTTTTCTGTATGACTTATTTCACATAGAATCGTCGTAGCTAAAGCCACTCATCATGCTGCTACTAGCCTTATGACATTGATTTCATGGCTGAGTGATATTCCATTGTACATAAGGACCACCACTTCTTTATCCATTTTTCTCTTTCCTGGGATATTTAAGGTGTCATGAAGTGGAGGTTCTTGTCAACAGAGAAGCCCCAAACTTTGGGGTGCCTGTGTCTTGCTGATTTTTAGTTTTCCCAATTTATACGCCCATGAGTGGAAGTGCCCTATGCGCTCTAAGCTGTGTTTTTTCGATGTTTCAGGACACACCGTACACTTCTCCAGAGTGGCTGTTGGCAATTTACATCCCGCCCATCAGCGTAGCAAGGCTCCCATTTCTCCATGGCCTGTTCTGCATTTCTGGTTTTGACACTTTTTTCCGCATGGCCCTTTTGACCGATGGGAAGCGAGACTTCTTTGTAGCGCTGATTTGCCTTTCCAGGTTGCTTGGTTGGCCAAAAAGGGCGTATGCGTTTTTTCCTGAATATATTCAGGAAAAAACGCATACGCCCTTTTAGGCCAAGGGCATCATTGTCGACGTTTTGCCGCTTTTCATGTGCTTTAAAGGCGATTCGAATCGACCTCCTGAAATCTGTTTCCTGCAATTCTGCCTTGCTTTCAGATCCTCTTCGTTGCCTTCCCTCAATATATTTGTGGACGAGAGTTATCATTTATAACTCTGCAGGTTTGTGAATTGCAGTGCCCCTGAGCTCCATTTTTCAACTCGCTTTTTTGGGAGCTGGCCGCAAAAGCGCAGGATCGCCTCAGGCCCTATTCTGCTTCCGGGCGGCAGGCCGAGCCTGTGGTTAATTCTTCTTCCTGATGGGAAAATAGAGTGACCTGTGCCTGTCCCAACACCTAGAGCTAGTCTCTCATTGGCTCCCCCTCTTCCCGTTCATCCTCAGGACAAATTGCAAGCTGTACGGAACGGGAGGTTAAAGGTGCTGATTCTCCAAGGAGGGAGATTGCTAGTAAAGCGGCTGGAATGGCGAACCCGAGCACAAGGAGATGAGAAATGAGGTGCGTTTTAGAAACCTTTCCCGATCACACGGTGTACCACCTTCTGGGTTTCTCATGCATGTTTTCGAGGTAGGAAGATGCCCTTGAACCTGGAGATTTGGGACCCATGGGATGGGTAACAGGCAGTATTACTTTAAAGGCTCTGCGTTTGCTCCCCCAACCTCACCAAACCTCTCAGCCCCGAGAGTGTCCACCCTTATGTCTCCTCCAGCTGTGGGTCTAGATATGGTCAATCCAGGTTGCATCACAGCCCCTGAACGAATTTTGTAAGAATTTCTCTCTCTTTCACTGTCTTTGTTTCACGGGTTTTTAAAAGGAATTTATTTTTATAAGGGGGTTTAGCTGCTTTTCACGGCTGTGTTTCTGCTGCTTTACAGCCTCTTGACTCACTTCCAGAGAGATATCAATACATAGGTTTTAAGATTCTTACTAGTCAGATATATTCTTGTGCGGTGAATAGGGGGTGTTGAGTCCAGTTCACTGAGCAAGGAGTAGGTCTTTCTATTACATATTGGGTTTATGGAACGGTATCTGAGCTCATTTGAAACCCTTGTTTTATGCATCACCCCACCCCACCTTTCCCGTTAAGCAGCCATAGTGTGTTTTGTAAACGTGTGACTCTGTTCTGTTTTGTAATTCAGTTCAAGTGTAGCGGTTTTTACATTCCCTCTATAAGTGATAGCTTATGATAAGTGTCTTTTTCTGTGTGACTTATTTCACTTAGAATCGTCGTAGCTAAAGCCACTCATCATGCTGCTACTAGCCTTATGACATTGATTTCATGGCTGAGGGATATTCCATTGTACATAAGGACCACCACTTCTTTATCCATTTTTCTCTTTCCTGGGATATTTAAGGTGTCACGAAGTGGAGGTTCTTGTCAACAGAGCAGCCCCAAACTTTGGGGTGCCTGTGTCTTGCTGATTTTTAGTTTTCCCAATTTATACGCCCATGAGTGGAAGTGCCCTATGCGCTCTAAGCTGTGTTTTTTCGATGTTTCAGGACACACCGTACACTTCTCCAGAGTGGCTGTTGGCAATTTACATCCCGCCCATCAGCGTAGCAAGGCTCCCATTTCTCCATGGCCTGTTCTGCATTTCTGGTTTTGACACTTTTTTCCGCATGGCCCTTTTGACCGATGGGAAGCGAGACTTCTTTGTAGCGCCGATTTGCCTTTCCAGGTTGCTTGGTTGGCCAAAAAGGGCGTATGCGTTTTTTCCTGAATATATTCAGGAAAAAACGCATACGCCCTTTTTGGCCAAGGGCATCATTGTCGACGTTTTGCCGCTTTTCATGTGCTTTAAAGGCGATTCGAATCGACCTCCTGAAATCTGTTTCCTGCAATTCTGCCTTGCTTTCAGATCCTCTTCGTTGCCTTCCCTCAATATATTTGTGGACGAGAGTTATCATTTATAACTCTGCAGGTTTGTGAATTGCAGTGCCCCTGAGCTCCATTTTTCAACTCGCTTTTTTGGGAGCTGGCCGCAAAAGCGCAGGATCGCCTCAGGCCCTATTCTGCTTCCGGGCGGCAGGCTGAGCCTGTGGTTAATTCTTCTTCCTGATGGGAAAATAGAGTGACCTGTGCCTGTCCCAACACCTAGAGCTAGTCTCTCATTGGCTCCCCCTCTTCCCGTTCATCCTCAGGACAAATTGCAAGCTGTACGGAACGGGAGGTTAAAGGTGCTGATTCTCCAAGGAGGGAGATTGCTAGTAAAGCGGCTGGAATGGCGAACCCGAGCACAAGGAGATGAGAAATGAGGTGCGTTTTAGAAACCTTTCCCGATCACACGGTGTACCACCTTCTGGGTTTCTCATGCATGTTTTCGAGGTAGGAAGATGCCCTTGAACCTGGAGATTTGGGACCCATGGGATGGGTAACAGGCAGTATTACTTTAAAGGCTCTGCGTTTGCTCCCCCAACCTCACCAAACCTCTCAGCCCCGAGAGTGTCCACCCTTATGTCTCCTCCAGCTGTGGGTCTAGATATGGTCAATCCAGGTTGCATCACAGCCCCTGAACGAATTTTGTAAGAATTTCTCTCTCTTTCACTGTCTTTGTTTCACGGGTTTTTAAAAGGAATTTATTTTTATAATGGGGTTTAGCTGCTTTTCACGGCTGTGTTTCTGCCGCATTACAGCCACTTGACTCACTTCCAGAGAGATATCAATACATAGGTTTTAAGATTCTTACTAGTCAGATATATTCTTGTGCGGTGAATAGGGGGTGTTGAGTCCAGTTCACTGAGCAAGGAGTAGGTCTTTCTATTACATATTGGGTTTATGGAACGGTATCTGAGCTCATTTGAAACCCTTGTTTTATGCATCACCCCACCCCACCTTTCCCGTTAAGCAGCCATAGTGTGTTTTGTAAACGTGTGACTCTGTTCTGTTTTGTAATTCAGTTCAAGTGTAGCGGTTTTTACATTCCCTCTATAAGTGATAGCTTATGATAAGTGTCTTTTTCTGTGTGACTTATTTCACTTAGAATCGTCGTAGCTAAAGCCACTCATCATGCTGCTACTAGCCTTATGACATTGATTTCATGGCTGAGGGATATTCCATTGTACATAAGGACCACCACTTCTTTATCCATTTTTCTCTTTCCTGGGATATTTAAGGTGTCACGAAGTGGAGGTTCTTGTCAACAGAGCAGCCCCAAACTTTGGGGTGCCTGTGTCTTGCTGATTTTTAGTTTTCCCAATTTATACGCCCATGAGTGGAAGTGCCCTATGCGCTCTAAGCTGTGTTTTTTCGATGTTTCAGGACACACCGTACACTTCTCCAGAGTGGCTGTTGGCAATTTACATCCCGCCCATCAGCGTAGCAAGGCTCCCATTTCTCCATGGCCTGTTCTGCATTTCTGGTTTTGACACTTTTTTCCGCATGGCCCTTTTGACCGATGGGAAGCGAGACTTCTTTGTAGCGCCGATTTGCCTTTCCAGGTTGCTTGGTTGGCCAAAAAGGGCGTATGCGTTTTTTCCTGAATATATTCAGGAAAAAACGCATACGCCCTTTTTGGCCAAGGGCATCATTGTCGACGTTTTGCCGCTTTTCATGTGCTTTAAAGGCGATTCGAATCGACCTCCTGAAATCTGTTTCCTGCAATTCTGCCTTGCTTTCAGATCCTCTTCGTTGCCTTCCCTCAATATATTTGTGGACGAGAGTTATCATTTATAACTCTGCAGGTTTGTGAATTGCAGTGCCCCTGAGCTCCATTTTTCAACTCGCTTTTTTGGGAGCTGGCCGCAAAAGCGCAGGACTGCCTCAGGCCCTATTCTGCTTCCGGGTGGCAGGCTGAGCCTGTGGTTAATTCTTCTTCCTGATGGGAAAATAGAGTGACCTGTGCCTGTCCCAACACCTAGAGCTAGTCTCTCATTGGCTCCCCCTCTTCCCGTTCATCCTCAGGACAAATTGCAAGCTGTACGGAACGGGAGGTTAAAGGTGCTGATTCTCCAAGGAGGGAGATTGCTAGTAAAGCGGCTGGAATGGCGAACCCGAGCACAAGGAGATGAGAAATGAGGTGCGTTTTAGAAACCTTTCCCGATCACACGGTGTACCACCTTCTGGGTTTCTCATGCATGTTTTCGAGGTAGGAAGATGCTCTTGAACCTGGAGATTTGGGACCCATGGGATGGGTAACAGGCAGTATTACTTTAAAGGCTCTGCGTTTGCTCCCCCAACCTCACCAAACCTCTCAGCCCCGAGAGTGTCCACCCTTATGTCTCATCCAGCTGTGGGTCTAGATATGGTCAATCCAGGTTGCATCACAGCCCCTGAACGAATTTTGTAAGAAATTCTCTCTCTTTCACTGTCTTTGTTTCACGGGTTTTTAAAAGGAATTTATTTTTATAATGGGGTTTAGCTGTTTTTCACGGCTGTGTTTATGCGGCTTTACAGCCACTTGACTCACTTCCAGAGAGATATCAATACATAGGTTTTAAGATTCTTACTAGTCAGATATATTCTTGTGCGGTGAATAGGGGGTGTTGAGTCCAGTTCACTGAGCAAGGAGTAGGTCTTTCTATTACATATTGGGTTTATGGAACGGTATCTGAGCTCATTTGAAACCCTTGTTTTATGCATCACCCCACCCCACCTTTCCCGTTAAGCAGCCATAGTGTGTTTTCTAAACGTGTGACTCTGTTCTGTTTTGTAATTCAGTTCAAGTGTAGTGGTTTTTACATTCCCTCTATAAGTGATAGCTTATAATAAGTGTGTTTTCTGTATGACTTATTTCACTTAGAATCGTCGTAGCTAAAGCCACTCATCATGCTGCTACTAGCCTTATGACATTGATTTCATGGCTGAGGGATATTCCATTGTACATAAGGACCACCACTTCTTTATCCATTTTTCTCTTTCCTGGGATATTTAAGGTGTCATGAAGTGGAGCTTCTTGTCAACAGAGCAGCCCTAAACTTTGGGGTGCCTGTGTCTTGCTGATTTTTAGTTTTCCCAATTTATATGCCCATGAGTGGAAGTGCCCTATGCGCTCTAAGCTGTGTTTTTTCGATGTTTCAGGACACACCGTACACTTCTCCAGAGTGGCTGTTGGCAATTTACATCCCGCCCATCAGCGTAGCAAGGCTCCCATTTCTCCATGGCCTGTTCTGCATTTCTGGTTTTGACACTTTTTTCCGCATGGCCCTTTTGACCGATGGGAAGCGAGACTTCTTTGTAGCGCCGATTTGCCTTTCCAGGTTGCTTGGTTGGCCAAAAAGGGCGTATGCGTTTTTTCCTGAATATATTCAGGAAAAAACGCATACGCACTTTTTGGCCAAGGGCATCATTGTCGACGTTTTGCCGCTTTTCATGTGCTTTAAAGGCGATTCGAATCGACCTCCTGAAATCTGTTTCCTGCAATTCTGCCTTGCTTTCAGATCCTCTTCGTTGCCTTCCCTCAATATATTTGTGGACGAGAGTTATCATTTATAACTCTGCAGGTTTGTGAATTGCAGTGCCCCTGAGCTCCATTTTTCAACTCGCTTTTTTGGGAGCTGGCCGCAAAAGCGCAGGATCGCCTCAGGCCCTATTCTGCTTCCGGGCAGCAGGCTGAGCCTGTGGTTAATTCTTCTTCCTGATGGGAAAATAGAGTGACCTGTGCCTGTCCCAACACCTAGAGCTAGTCTCTCATTGGCTCCCCCTCTTCCCGTTCATCCTCAGGACAAATTGCAAGCTGTACGGAACGGGAGGTTAAAGGTGCTGATTCTCCAAGGAGGGAGATTGCTAGTAAAGCGGCTGGAATGGCGAACCCGAGCACAAGGAGATGAGAAATGAGGTGCGTTTAAGAAACCTTTCCCGATCACACGGTGTACCACCTTCTGGGTTTCTCATGCATGTTTTCGAGGTAGGAAGATGCCCTTGAACCTGGAGATTTGGGACCCATGGGATGGGTAACAGGCAGTATTACTTTAAAGGCTCTGCGTTTGCTCCCCCAACCTCACCAAACCTCTCAGCCCCGAGAGTGTCCACCCTTATGTCTCCTCCAGCTGTGGGTCTAGATATGGTCAATCCAGGTTGCATCACAGCCCCTGAACGAATTTTGTAAGAATTTCTCTCTCTTTCACTGTCTTTGTTTCACGGGTTTTTAAAAGGAATTTATTTTTATAATGGGGTTTAGCTGCTTTTCACGGCTGTGTTTCTGCTGCTTTACAGCCACTTGACTCACTTCCAGAGAGATATCAATACATAGGTTTTAAGATTCTTACTAGTCAGATATATTCTTGTGCGGTGAATAGGGGGTGTTGAGTCCAGTTCACTGAGCAAGGAGTAGGTCTTTCTATTACATATTGGGTTTATGGAACGGTATCTGAGCTCATTTGAAACCCTTGTTTTATGCATCACCCCACCCCACCTTTCCCGTTAAGCAGCCATAGTGTGTTTTGTAAACGTGTGACTCTGTTCTGTTTTGTAATTCAGTTCAAGTGTAGCGGTTTTTACATTCCCTCTATAAGTGATAGCTTATGATAAGTGTCTTTTTCTGTGTGACTTATTTCACTTAGAATCGTCGTAGCTAAAGCCACTCATCATGCTGCTACTAGCCTTATGACATTGATTTCATGGCTGAGGGATATTCCATTGTACATAAGGACCACCACTTCTTTATCCATTTTTCTCTTTCCTGGGATATTTAAGGTGTCACGAAGTGGAGGTTCTTGTCAACAGAGCAGCCCCAAACTTTGGGGTGCCTGTGTCTTGCTGATTTTTAGTTTTCCCAATTTATACGCCCATGAGTGGAAGTGCCCTATGCGCTCTAAGCTGTGTTTTTTCGATGTTTCAGGACACACCGTACACTTCTCCAGAGTGGCTGTTGGCAATTTACATCCCGCCCATCAGCGTAGCAAGGCTCCCATTTCTCCATGGCCTGTTCTGCATTTCTGGTTTTGACACTTTTTTCTGCATGGCCCTTTTGACCGATGGGAAGCGAGACTTCTTTGTAGCGCCGATTTGCCTTTCCAGGTTGCTTGGTTGGCCAAAAAGGGCGTATGCGTTTTTTCCTGAATATATTCAGGAAAAAACGCATACGCCCTTTTTGGCCAAGGGCATCATTGTCGACGTTTTGCCGCTTTTCATGTGCTTTAAAGGCGATTCGAATCGACCTCCTGAAATCTGTTTCCTGCAATTCTGCCTTGCTTTCAGATCCTCTTCGTTGCCTTCCCTCAATATATTTGTGGACGAGAGTTATCATTTATAACTCTGCAGGTTTGTGAATTGCAGTGCCCCTGAGCTCCATTTTTCAACTCGCTTTTTTGGGAGCTGGCCGCAAAAGCGCAGGACTGCCTCAGGCCCTATTCTGCTTCCGGGTGGCAGGCTGAGCCTGTGGTTAATTCTTCTTCCTGATGGGAAAATAGAGTGACCTGTGCCTGTCCCAACACCTAGAGCTAGTCTCTCATTGGCTCCCCCTCTTCCCGTTCATCCTCAGGACAAATTGCAAGCTGTACGGAACGGGAGGTTAAAGGTGCTGATTCTCCAAGGAGGGAGATTGCTAGTAAAGCGGCTGGAATGGCGAACCCGAGCACAAGGAGATGAGAAATGAGGTGCGTTTTAGAAACCTTTCCCGATCACACGGTGTACCACCTTCTGGGTTTCTCATGCATGTTTTCGAGGTAGGAAGATGCCCTTGAACCTGGAGATTTGGGACCCATGGGATGGGTAACAGGCAGTATTACTTTAAAGGCTCTGCGTTTGCTCCCCCAACCTCACCAAACCTCTCAGCCCCAAGAGTGTCCACCCTTATGTCTCCTCCAGCTGTGGGTCTAGATATGGTCAATCCAGGTTGCATCACAGCCCCTGAACGAATTTTGTAAGAATTTCTCTCTCTTTCACTGTCTTTGTTTCACGGGTTTTTAAAAGTAATTTATTTTTATAATGGGGTTTAGCTGCTTTTCACGGCTGTGTTTCTGCCGCATTACAGCCACTTGACTCACTTCCAGAGAGATATCAATACATAGGTTTTAAGATTCTTACTAGTCAGATATATTCTTGTGCGGTGAATAGGGGGTGTTGAGTCCAGTTCACTGAGCAAGGAGTAGGTCTTTCTATTACATATTGGGTTTATGGAACGGTATCTGAGCTCATTTGAAACCCTTGTTTTATGCATCACCCCACCCCACCTTTCCCGTTAAGCAGCCATAGTGTGTTTTCTAAACGTGTGACTCTGTTCTGTTTTGTAATTCAGTTCAAGTATAGCGGTTTTTACATTCCCTCTATAAGTGATAGCTTATGATAAGTGTCTTTTTCTGTGTGACTTATTTCACTTAGAATCGTCGTAGCTAAAGCCACTCATCATGCTGCTACTAGCCTTATGACATTGATTTCATGGCTGAGGGATATTCCATTGTACATAAGGACCACCACTTCTTTATCCATTTTTCTCTTTCCTGGGATATTTAAGGTGTCATGAAGTGGAGCTTCTTGTCAACAGAGCAGCCCTAAACTTTGGGGTGCCTGTGTCTTGCTGATTTTTAGTTTTCCCAATTTATATGCCCATGAGTGGAAGTGCCCTATGCGCTCTAAGCTGTGTTTTTTCGATGTTTCAGGACACACCGTACACTTCTCCAGAGTGGCTGTTGGCAATTTACATCCCGCCCATCAGCGTAGCAAGGCTCCCATTTCTCCATGGCCTGTTCTGCATTTCTGGTTTTGACACTTTTTTCCGCATGGCCCTTTTGACCGATGGGAAGCGAGACTTCTTTGTAGCGCCGATTTGCCTTTCCAGGTTGCTTGGTTGGCCAAAAAGGGCGTATGCGTTTTTTCCTGAATATATTCAGGAAAAAACGCATACGCCCTTTTTGGCCAAGGGCATCATTGTCGACGTTTTGCCGCTTTTCATGTGCTTTAAAGGCGATTCGAATCGACCTCCTGAAATCTGTTTCCTGCAATTCTGCCTTGCTTTCAGATCCTCTTCGTTGCCTTCCCTCAATATATTTGTGGACGAGAGTTATCATTTATAACTCTGCAGGTTTGTGAATTGCAGTGCCCCTGAGCTCCATTTTTCAACTCGCTTTTTTGGGAGCTGGCCGCAAAAGCGCAGGATCGCCTCAGGCCCTATTCTGCTTCCGGGCAGCAGGCTGAGCCTGTGGTTAATTCTTCTTCCTGATGGGAAAATAGAGTGACCTGTGCCTGTCCCAACACCTAGAGCTAGTCTCTCATTGGCTCCCCCTCTTCCCGTTCATCCTCAGGACAAATTGCAAGCTGTACGGAACGGGAGGTTAAAGGTGCTGATTCTCCAAGGAGGGAGATTGCTAGTAAAGCGGCTGGAATGGCGAACCCGAGCACAAGGAGATGAGAAATGAGGTGCGTTTAAGAAACCTTTCCCGATCACACGGTGTACCACCTTCTGGGTTTCTCATGCATGTTTTCGAGGTAGGAAGATGCCCTTGAACCTGGAGATTTGGGACCCATGGGATGGGTAACAGGCAGTATTACTTTAAAGGCTCTGCGTTTGCTCCCCCAACCTCACCAAACCTCTCAGCCCCGAGAGTGTCCACCCTTATGTCTCCTCCAGCTGTGGGTCTAGATATGGTCAATCCAGGTTGCATCACAGCCCCTGAACGAATTTTGTAAGAATTTCTCTCTCTTTCACTGTCTTTGTTTCACGGGTTTTTAAAAGGAATTTATTTTTATAATGGGGTTTAGCTGCTTTTCACGGCTGTGTTTCTGCTGCTTTACAGCCACTTGACTCACTTCCAGAGAGATATCAATACATAGGTTTTAAGATTCTTACTAGTCAGATATATTCTTGTGCGGTGAATAGGGGGTGTTGAGTCCAGTTCACTGAGCAAGGAGTAGGTCTTTCTATTACATATTGGGTTTATGGAACGGTATCTGAGCTCATTTGAAACCCTTGTTTTATGCATCACCCCACCCCACCTTTCCCGTTAAGCAGCCATAGTGTGTTTTGTAAACGTGTGACTCTGTTCTGTTTTGTAATTCAGTTCAAGTGTAGCGGTTTTTACATTCCCTCTATAAGTGATAGCTTATGATAAGTGTCTTTTTCTGTGTGACTTATTTCACTTAGAATCGTCGTAGCTAAAGCCACTCATCATGCTGCTACTAGCCTTATGACATTGATTTCATGGCTGAGGGATATTCCATTGTACATAAGGACCACCACTTCTTTATCCATTTTTCTCTTTCCTGGGATATTTAAGGTGTCACGAAGTGGAGGTTCTTGTCAACAGAGCAGCCCCAAACTTTGGGGTGCCTGTGTCTTGCTGATTTTTAGTTTTCCCAATTTATACGCCCATGAGTGGAAGTGCCCTATGCGCTCTAAGCTGTGTTTTTTCGATGTTTCAGGACACACCGTACACTTCTCCAGAGTGGCTGTTGGCAATTTACATCCCGCCCATCAGCGTAGCAAGGCTCCCATTTCTCCATGGCCTGTTCTGCATTTCTGGTTTTGACACTTTTTTCTGCATGGCCCTTTTGACCGATGGGAAGCGAGACTTCTTTGTAGCGCCGATTTGCCTTTCCAGGTTGCTTGGTTGGCCAAAAAGGGCGTATGCGTTTTTTCCTGAATATATTCAGGAAAAAACGCATACGCCCTTTTTGGCCAAGGGCATCATTGTCGACGTTTTGCCGCTTTTCATGTGCTTTAAAGGCGATTCGAATCGACCTCCTGAAATCTGTTTCCTGCAATTCTGCCTTGCTTTCAGATCCTCTTCGTTGCCTTCCCTCAATATATTTGTGGACGAGAGTTATCATTTATAACTCTGCAGGTTTGTGAATTGCAGTGCCCCTGAGCTCCATTTTTCAACTCGCTTTTTTGGGAGCTGGCCGCAAAAGCGCAGGATCGCCTCAGGCCCTATTCTGCTTCCGGGCGGCAGGCTGAGCCTGTGGTTAATTCTTCTTCCTGATGGGAAAATAGAGTGACCTGTGCCTGTCCCAACACCTAGAGCTAGTCTCTCATTGGCTCCCCCTCTTCCCGTTCATCCTCAGGACAAATTGCAAGCTGTACGGAATGGGAGGTTAAAGGTGCTGATTCTCCAAGGAGGGAGATTGCTAGTAAAGCGGCTGGAATGGCGAACCCGAGCACAAGGAGATGAGAAATGAGGTGCGTTTTAGAAACCTTTCCCGATCACACGGTGTACCACCTTCTGGGTTTCTCATGCATGTTTTCGAGGTAGGAAGATGCCCTTGAACCTGGAGATTTGGGACCCATGGGATGGGTAACAGGCAGTATTACTTTAAAGGCTCTGCATTTGCTCCCCCAACCTCACCAAACCTCTCAGCCCCGAGAGTGTCCACCCTTATGTCTCCTCCAGCTGTGGGTCTAGATATGGTCAATCCAGGTTGCATCACAGCCCTTGAACGAATTTTGTAAGAATTTCTCTCTCTTTCACTGTCTTTGTTTCACGGGTTTTTAAAAGGAATTTATTTTTATAATGGGGTTTAGCTGCTTTTCACGGCTGTGTTTCTGCCGCTTTACAGCCACTTGACTCACTTCCAGAGAGATATCAATACATAGGTTTTAAGATTCTTACTAGTCAGATATATTCTTGTGCGGTGAATAGGGGGTGTTGAGTCCAGTTCACTGAGCAAGGAGTAGGTCTTTCTATTACATATTGGGTTTATTGAACGGTATCTGAGCTCATTTGAAACCCTTGTTTTATGCATCACCCCACCCCACCTTTCCCGTTAAGCAGCCATAGTGTGTTTTGTAAACGTGTGACTCTGTTCTGTTTTGTAATTCAGTTCAAGTGTAGCGGTTTTTACATTCCCTCTATAAGTGATAGCTTATAATAAGTGTGTTTTTCTGTATGACTTATTTCACATAGAATCGTCGTAGCTAAAGCCACTCATCATGCTGCTACTAGCCTTATGACATTGATTTCATGGCTGAGTGATATTCCATTGTACATAAGGACCACCACTTCTTTATCCATTTTTCTCTTTCCTGGGATATTTAAGGTGTCATGAAGTGGAGGTTCTTGTCAACAGAGAAGCCCCAAACTTTGGGGTGCCTGTGTCTTGCTGATTTTTAGTTTTCCCAATTTATACGCCCATGAGTGGAAGTGCCCTATGCGCTCTAAGCTGTGTTTTTTCGATGTTTCAGGACACACCGTACACTTCTCCAGAGTGGCTGTTGGCAATTTACATCCCGCCCATCAGCGTAGCAAGGCTCCCATTTCTCCATGGCCTGTTCTGCATTTCTGGTTTTGACACTTTTTTCCGCATGGCCCTTTTGACCGATGGGAAGCGAGACTTCTTTGTAGCGCTGATTTGCCTTTCCAGGTTGCTTGGTTGGCCAAAAAGGGCGTATGCGTTTTTTCCTGAATATATTCAGGAAAAAACGCATACGCCCTTTTTGGCCAAGGGCATCATTGTCGACGTTTTGCCGCTTTTCATGTGCTTTAAAGGCGATTCGAATCGACCTCCTGAAATCTGTTTCCTGCAATTCTGCCTTGCTTTCAGATCCTCTTCGTTGCCTTCCCTCAATATATTTGTGGACGAGAGTTATCATTTATAACTCTGCAGGTTTGTGAATTGCAGTGCCCCTGAGCTCCATTTTTCAACTCGCTTTTTTGGGAGCTGGCCGCAAAAGCGCAGGATCGCCTCAGGCCCTATTCTGCTTCCGGGCGGCAGGCCGAGCCTGTGGTTAATTCTTCTTCCTGATGGGAAAATAGAGTGACCTGTGCCTGTCCCAACACCTAGAGCTAGTCTCTCATTGGCTCCCCCTCTTCCCGTTCATCCTCAGGACAAATTGCAAGCTGTACGGAACGGGAGGTTAAAGGTGCTGATTCTCCAAGGAGGGAGATTGCTAGTAAAGCGGCTGGAATGGCGAACCCGAGCACAAGGAGATGAGAAATGAGGTGCGTTTTAGAAACCTTTCCCGATCACACGGTGTACCACCTTCTGGGTTTCTCATGCATGTTTTCGAGGTAGGAAGATGCCCTTGAACCTGGAGATTTGGGACCCATGGGATGGGTAACAGGCAGTATTACTTTAAAGGCTCTGCGTTTGCTCCCCCAACCTCACCAAACCTCTCAGCCCCGAGAGTGTCCACCCTTATGTCTCCTCCAGCTGTGGGTCTAGATATGGTCAATCCAGGTTGCATCACAGCCCCTGAACGAATTTTGTAAGAATTTCTCTCTCTTTCACTGTCTTTGTTTCACGGGTTTTTAAAAGGAATTTATTTTTATAATGGGGTTTAGCTGCTTTTCACGGCTGTGTTTCTGCCGCATTACAGCCACTTGACTCACTTCCAGAGAGATATCAATACATAGGTTTTAAGATTCTTACTAGTCAGATATATTCTTGTGCGGTGAATAGGGGGTGTTGAGTCCAGTTCACTGAGCAAGGAGTAGGTCTTTCTATTACATATTGGGTTTATGGAACGGTATCTGAGCTCATTTGAAACCCTTGTTTTATGCATCACCCCACCCCACCTTTCCCGTTAAGCAGCCATAGTGTGTTTTCTAAACGTGTGACTCTGTTCTGTTTTGTAATTCAGTTCAAGTGTAGCGGTTTTTACATTCCCTCTATAAGTGATAGCTTATGATAAGTGTCTTTTTCTGTGTGACTTATTTCACTTAGAATCGTCGTAGCTAAAGCCACTCATCATGCTGCTACTAGCCTTATGACATTGATTTCATGGCTGAGGGATATTCCATTGTACATAAGGACCACCACTTCTTTATCCATTTTTCTCTTTCCTGGGATATTTAAGGTGTCACGAAGTGGAGGTTCTTGTCAACAGAGCAGCCCCAAACTTTGGGGTGCCTGTGTCTTGCTGATTTTTAGTTTTCCCAATTTATACGCCCATGAGTGGAAGTGCCCTATGCGCTCTAAGCTGTGTTTTTTCGATGTTTCAGGACACACCGTACACTTCTCCAGAGTGGCTGTTGGCAATTTACATCCCGCCCATCAGCGTAGCAAGGCTCCCATTTCTCCATGGCCTGTTCTGCATTTCTGGTTTTGACACTTTTTTCCGCATGGCCCTTTTGACCGATGGGAAGTGAGACTTCTTTGTAGCGCCGATTTGCCTTTCCAGGTTGCTTGGTTGGCCAAAAAGGGCGTATGCGTTTTTTCCTGAATATATTCAGGAAAAAACGCATACGCCCTTTTTGGCCAAGGGCATCATTGTCGACGTTTTGCCGCTTTTCATGTGCTTTAAAGGCGATTCGAATCGACCTCCTGAAATCTGTTTCCTGCAATTCTGCCTTGCTTTCAGATCCTCTTCGTTGCCTTCCCTCAATATATTTGTGGACGAGAGTTATCATTTATAACTCTGCAGGTTTGTGAATTGCAGTGCCCCTGAGCTCCATTTTTCAACTCGCTTTTTTGGGAGCTGGCCGCAAAAGCGCAGGATCGCCTCAGGCCCTATTCTGCTTCCGGGCGGCAGGCTGAGCCTGTGGTTAATTCTTCTTCCTGATGGGAAAATAGAGTGACCTGTGCCTGTCCCAACACCTAGAGCTAGTCTCTCATTGGCTCCCCCTCTTCCCGTTCATCCTCAGGACAAATTGCAAGCTGTACGGAACGGGAGGTTAAAGGTGCTGATTCTCCAAGGAGGGAGATTGCTAGTAAAGCGGCTGGAATGGCGAACCCGAGCACAAGGAGATGAGAAATGAGGTGCGTTTTAGAAACCTTTCCCGATCACACGGTGTACCACCTTCTGGGTTTCTCATGCATGTTTTCGAGGTAGGAAGATGCCCTTGAACCTGGAGATTTGGGACCCATGGGATGGGTAACAGGCAGTATTACTTTAAAGGCTCTGCATTTGCTCCCCCAACCTCACCAAACCTCTCAGCCCCGAGAGTGTCCACCCTTATGTCTCCTCCAGCTGTGGGTCTAGATATGGTCAATCCAGGTTGCATCACAGCCCTTGAACGAATTTTGTAAGAATTTCTCTCTCTTTCACTGTCTTTGTTTCACGGGTTTTTAAAAGGAATTTATTTTTATAATGGGGTTTAGCTGCTTTTCACGGCTGTGTTTCTGCCGCTTTACAGCCACTTGACTCACTTCCAGAGAGATATCAATACATAGGTTTTAAGATTCTTACTAGTCAGATATATTCTTGTGCGGTGAATAGGGGGTGTTGAGTCCAGTTCACTGAGCAAGGAGTAGGTCTTTCTATTACATATTGGGTTTATTGAACGGTATCTGAGCTCATTTGAAACCCTTGTTTTATGCATCACCCCACCCCACCTTTCCCGTTAAGCAGCCATAGTGTGTTTTGTAAACGTGTGACTCTGTTCTGTTTTGTAATTCAGTTCAAGTGTAGCGGTTTTTACATTCCCTCTATAAGTGATAGCTTATAATAAGTGTGTTTTTCTGTATGACTTATTTCACATAGAATCGTCGTAGCTAAAGCCACTCATCATGCTGCTACTAGCCTTATGACATTGATTTCATGGCTGAGTGATATTCCATTGTACATAAGGACCACCACTTCTTTATCCATTTTTCTCTTTCCTGGGATATTTAAGGTGTCATGAAGTGGAGGTTCTTGTCAACAGAGAAGCCCCAAACTTTGGGGTGCCTGTGTCTTGCTGATTTTTAGTTTTCCCAATTTATACGCCCATGAGTGGAAGTGCCCTATGCGCTCTAAGCTGTGTTTTTTCGATGTTTCAGGACACACCGTACACTTCTCCAGAGTGGCTGTTGGCAATTTACATCCCGCCCATCAGCGTAGCAAGGCTCCCATTTCTCCATGGCCTGTTCTGCATTTCTGGTTTTGACACTTTTTTCCGCATGGCCCTTTTGACCGATGGGAAGCGAGACTTCTTTGTAGCGCTGATTTGCCTTTCCAGGTTGCTTGGTTGGCCAAAAAGGGCGTATGCGTTTTTTCCTGAATATATTCAGGAAAAAACGCATACGCCCTTTTTGGCCAAGGGCATCATTGTCGACGTTTTGCCGCTTTTCATGTGCTTTAAAGGCGATTCGAATCGACCTCCTGAAATCTGTTTCCTGCAATTCTGCCTTGCTTTCAGATCCTCTTCGTTGCCTTCCCTCAATATATTTGTGGACGAGAGTTATCATTTATAACTCTGCAGGTTTGTGAATTGCAGTGCCCCTGAGCTCCATTTTTCAACTCGCTTTTTTGGGAGCTGGCCGCAAAAGCGCAGGATCGCCTCAGGCCCTATTCTGCTTCCGGGCGGCAGGCCGAGCCTGTGGTTAATTCTTCTTCCTGATGGGAAAATAGAGTGACCTGTGCCTGTCCCAACACCTAGAGCTAGTCTCTCATTGGCTCCCCCTCTTCCCGTTCATCCTCAGGACAAATTGCAAGCTGTACGGAACGGGAGGTTAAAGGTGCTGATTCTCCAAGGAGGGAGATTGCTAGTAAAGCGGCTGGAATGGCGAACCCGAGCACAAGGAGATGAGAAATGAGGTGCGTTTTAGAAACCTTTCCCGATCACACGGTGTACCACCTTCTGGGTTTCTCATGCATGTTTTCGAGGTAGGAAGATGCCCTTGAACCTGGAGATTTGGGACCCATGGGATGGGTAACAGGCAGTATTACTTTAAAGGCTCTGCGTTTGCTCCCCCAACCTCACCAAACCTCTCAGCCCCGAGAGTGTCCACCCTTATGTCTCCTCCAGCTGTGGGTCTAGATATGGTCAATCCAGGTTGCATCACAGCCCCTGAACGAATTTTGTAAGAATTTCTCTCTCTTTCACTGTCTTTGTTTCACGGGTTTTTAAAAGGAATTTATTTTTATAATGGGGTTTAGCTGCTTTTCACGGCTGTGTTTCTGCCGCATTACAGCCACTTGACTCACTTCCAGAGAGATATCAATACATAGGTTTTAAGATTCTTACTAGTCAGATATATTCTTGTGCGGTGAATAGGGGGTGTTGAGTCCAGTTCACTGAGCAAGGAGTAGGTCTTTCTATTACATATTGGGTTTATGGAACGGTATCTGAGCTCATTTGAAACCCTTGTTTTATGCATCACCCCACCCCACCTTTCCCGTTAAGCAGCCATAGTGTGTTTTCTAAACGTGTGACTCTGTTCTGTTTTGTAATTCAGTTCAAGTGTAGCGGTTTTTACATTCCCTCTATAAGTGATAGCTTATGATAAGTGTCTTTTTCTGTGTGACTTATTTCACTTAGAATCGTCGTAGCTAAAGCCACTCATCATGCTGCTACTAGCCTTATGACATTGATTTCATGGCTGAGGGATATTCCATTGTACATAAGGACCACCACTTCTTTATCCATTTTTCTCTTTCCTGGGATATTTAAGGTGTCACGAAGTGGAGGTTCTTGTCAACAGAGCAGCCCCAAACTTTGGGGTGCCTGTGTCTTGCTGATTTTTAGTTTTCCCAATTTATACGCCCATGAGTGGAAGTGCCCTATGCGCTCTAAGCTGTGTTTTTTCGATGTTTCAGGACACACCGTACACTTCTCCAGAGTGGCTGTTGGCAATTTACATCCCGCCCATCAGCGTAGCAAGGCTCCCATTTCTCCATGGCCTGTTCTGCATTTCTGGTTTTGACACTTTTTTCCGCATGGCCCTTTTGACCGATGGGAAGTGAGACTTCTTTGTAGCGCCGATTTGCCTTTCCAGGTTGCTTGGTTGGCCAAAAAGGGCGTATGCGTTTTTTCCTGAATATATTCAGGAAAAAACGCATACGCCCTTTTTGGCCAAGGGCATCATTGTCGACGTTTTGCCGCTTTTCATGTGCTTTAAAGGCGATTCGAATCGACCTCCTGAAATCTGTTTCCTGCAATTCTGCCTTGCTTTCAGATCCTCTTCGTTGCCTTCCCTCAATATATTTGTGGACGAGAGTTATCATTTATAACTCTGCAGGTTTGTGAATTGCAGTGCCCCTGAGCTCCATTTTTCAACTCGCTTTTTTGGGAGCTGGCCGCAAAAGCGCAGGATCGCCTCAGGCCCTATTCTGCTTCCGGGCGGCAGGCTGAGCCTGTGGTTAATTCTTCTTCCTGATGGGAAAATAGAGTGACCTGTGCCTGTCCCAACACCTAGAGCTAGTCTCTCATTGGCTCCCCCTCTTCCCGTTCATCCTCAGGACAAATTGCAAGCTGTACGGAACGGGAGGTTAAAGGTGCTGATTCTCCAAGGAGGGAGATTGCTAGTAAAGCGGCTGGAATGGCGAACCCGAGCACAAGGAGATGAGAAATGAGGTGCGTTTTAGAAACCTTTCCCGATCACACGGTGTACCACCTTCTGGGTTTCTCATGCATGTTTTCGAGGTAGGAAGATGCCCTTGAACCTGGAGATTTGGGACCCATGGGATGGGTAACAGGCAGTATTACTTTAAAGGCTCTGCATTTGCTCCCCCAACCTCACCAAACCTCTCAGCCCCGAGAGTGTCCACCCTTATGTCTCCTCCAGCTGTGGGTCTAGATATGGTCAATCCAGGTTGCATCACAGCCCTTGAACGAATTTTGTAAGAATTTCTCTCTCTTTCACTGTCTTTGTTTCACGGGTTTTTAAAAGGAATTTATTTTTATAATGGGGTTTAGCTGCTTTTCACGGCTGTGTTTCTGCCGCTTTACAGCCACTTGACTCACTTCCAGAGAGATATCAATACATAGGTTTTAAGATTCTTACTAGTCAGATATATTCTTGTGCGGTGAATAGGGGGTGTTGAGTCCAGTTCACTGAGCAAGGAGTAGGTCTTTCTATTACATATTGGGTTTATTGAACGGTATCTGAGCTCATTTGAAACCCTTGTTTTATGCATCACCCCACCCCACCTTTCCCGTTAAGCAGCCATAGTGTGTTTTGTAAACGTGTGACTCTGTTCTGTTTTGTAATTCAGTTCAAGTGTAGCGGTTTTTACATTCCCTCTATAAGTGATAGCTTATAATAAGTGTGTTTTTCTGTATGACTTATTTCACATAGAATCGTCGTAGCTAAAGCCACTCATCATGCTGCTACTAGCCTTATGACATTGATTTCATGGCTGAGTGATATTCCATTGTACATAAGGACCACCACTTCTTTATCCATTTTTCTCTTTCCTGGGATATTTAAGGTGTCATGAAGTGGAGGTTCTTGTCAACAGAGAAGCCCCAAACTTTGGGGTGCCTGTGTCTTGCTGATTTTTAGTTTTCCCAATTTATACGCCCATGAGTGGAAGTGCCCTATGCGCTCTAAGCTGTGTTTTTTCGATGTTTCAGGACACACCGTACACTTCTCCAGAGTGGCTGTTGGCAATTTACATCCCGCCCATCAGCGTAGCAAGGCTCCCATTTCTCCATGGCCTGTTCTGCATTTCTGGTTTTGACACTTTTTTCCGCATGGCCCTTTTGACCGATGGGAAGCGAGACTTCTTTGTAGCGCTGATTTGCCTTTCCAGGTTGCTTGGTTGGCCAAAAAGGGCGTATGCGTTTTTTCCTGAATATATTCAGGAAAAAACGCATACGCCCTTTTTGGCCAAGGGCATCATTGTCGACGTTTTGCCGCTTTTCATGTGCTTTAAAGGCGATTCGAATCGACCTCCTGAAATCTGTTTCCTGCAATTCTGCCTTGCTTTCAGATCCTCTTCGTTGCCTTCCCTCAATATATTTGTGGACGAGAGTTATCATTTATAACTCTGCAGGTTTGTGAATTGCAGTGCCCCTGAGCTCCATTTTTCAACTCGCTTTTTTGGGAGCTGGCCGCAAAAGCGCAGGATCGCCTCAGGCCCTATTCTGCTTCCGGGCGGCAGGCCGAGCCTGTGGTTAATTCTTCTTCCTGATGGGAAAATAGAGTGACCTGTGCCTGTCCCAACACCTAGAGCTAGTCTCTCATTGGCTCCCCCTCTTCCCGTTCATCCTCAGGACAAATTGCAAGCTGTACGGAACGGGAGGTTAAAGGTGCTGATTCTCCAAGGAGGGAGATTGCTAGTAAAGCGGCTGGAATGGCGAACCCGAGCACAAGGAGATGAGAAATGAGGTGCGTTTTAGAAACCTTTCCCGATCACACGGTGTACCACCTTCTGGGTTTCTCATGCATGTTTTCGAGGTAGGAAGATGCCCTTGAACCTGGAGATTTGGGACCCATGGGATGGGTAACAGGCAGTATTACTTTAAAGGCTCTGCGTTTGCTCCCCCAACCTCACCAAACCTCTCAGCCCCGAGAGTGTCCACCCTTATGTCTCCTCCAGCTGTGGGTCTAGATATGGTCAATCCAGGTTGCATCACAGCCCCTGAACGAATTTTGTAAGAATTTCTCTCTCTTTCACTGTCTTTGTTTCACGGGTTTTTAAAAGGAATTTATTTTTATAATGGGGTTTAGCTGCTTTTCACGGCTGTGTTTCTGCCGCATTACAGCCACTTGACTCACTTCCAGAGAGATATCAATACATAGGTTTTAAGATTCTTACTAGTCAGATATATTCTTGTGCGGTGAATAGGGGGTGTTGAGTCCAGTTCACTGAGCAAGGAGTAGGTCTTTCTATTACATATTGGGTTTATGGAACGGTATCTGAGCTCATTTGAAACCCTTGTTTTATGCATCACCCCACCCCACCTTTCCCGATAAGCAGCCATAGTGTGTTTTCTAAACGTGTGACTCTGTTCTGTTTTGTAATTCAGTTCAAGTGTAGCGGTTTTTACATTCCCTCTATAAGTGATAGCTTATGATAAGTGTCTTTTTCTGTGTGACTTATTTCACTTAGAATCGTCGTAGCTAAAGCCACTCATCATGCTGCTACTAGCCTTATGACATTGATTTCATGGCTGAGGGATATTCCATTGTACATAAGGACCACCACTTCTTTATCCATTTTTCTCTTTCCTGGGATATTTAAGGTGTCACGAAGTGGAGGTTCTTGTCAACAGAGCAGCCCCAAACTTTGGGGTGCCTGTGTCTTGCTGATTTTTAGTTTTCCCAATTTATACGCCCATGAGTGGAAGTGCCCTATGCGCTCTAAGCTGTGTTTTTTCGATGTTTCAGGACACACCGTACACTTCTCCAGAGTGGCTGTTGGCAATTTACATCCCGCCCATCAGCGTAGCAAGGCTCCCATTTCTCCATGGCCTGTTCTGCATTTCTGGTTTTGACACTTTTTTCCGCATGGCCCTTTTGACCGATGGGAAGCGAGACTTCTTTGTAGCGCCGATTTGCCTTTCCAGGTTGCTTGGTTGGCCAAAAAGGGCGTATGCGTTTTTTCCTGAATATATTCAGGAAAAAACGCATACGCCCTTTTTGGCCAAGGGCATCATTGTCGACGTTTTGCCGCTTTTCATGTGCTTTAAAGGCGATTCGAATCGACCTCCTGAAATCTGTTTCCTGCAATTCTGCCTTGCTTTCAGATCCTCTTCGTTGCCTTCCCTCAATATATTTGTGGACGAGAGTTATCATTTATAACTCTGCAGGTTTGTGAATTGCAGTGCCCCTGAGCTCCATTTTTCAACTCGCTTTTTTGGGAGCTGGCCGCAAAAGCGCAGGACTGCCTCAGGCCCTATTCTGCTTCCGGGTGGCAGGCTGAGCCTGTGGTTAATTCTTCTTCCTGATGGGAAAATAGAGTGACCTGTGCCTGTCCCAACACCTAGAGCTAGTCTCTCATTGGCTCCCCCTCTTCCCGTTCATCCTCAGGACAAATTGCAAGCTGTACGGAACGGGAGGTTAAAGGTGCTGATTCTCCAAGGAGGGAGATTGCTAGTAAAGCGGCTGGAATGGCGAACCCGAGCACAAGGAGATGAGAAATGAGGTGCGTTTTAGAAACCTTTCCCGATCACACGGTGTACCACCTTCTGGGTTTCTCATGCATGTTTTCGAGGTAGGAAGATGCTCTTGAACCTGGAGATTTGGGACCCATGGGATGGGTAACAGGCAGTATTACTTTAAAGGCTCTGCGTTTGCTCCCCCAACCTCACCAAACCTCTCAGCCCCGAGAGTGTCCACCCTTATGTCTCATCCAGCTGTGGGTCTAGATATGGTCAATCCAGGTTGCATCACAGCCCCTGAACGAATTTTGTAAGAAATTCTCTCTCTTTCACTGTCTTTGTTTCACGGGTTTTTAAAAGGAATTTATTTTTATTATGGGGTTTAGCTGTTTTTCACGGCTGTGTTTATGCGGCTTTACAGCCACTTGACTCACTTCCAGAGAGATATCAATACATAGGTTTTAAGATTCTTACTAGTCAGATATATTCTTGTGCGGTGAATAGGGGGTGTTGAGTCCAGTTCACTGAGCAAGGAGTAGGTCTTTCTATTACATATTGGGTTTATGGAACGGTATCTGAGCTCATTTGAAACCCTTGTTTTATGCATCACCCCACCCCACCTTTCCCGTTAAGCAGCCATAGTGTGTTTTCTAAACGTGTGACTCTGTTCTGTTTTGTAATTCAGTTCAAGTGTAGTGGTTTTTACATTCCCTCTATAAGTGATAGCTTATAATAAGTGTGTTTTCTGTATGACTTATTTCACATAGAATCGTCGTAGCTAAAGCCACTCATCATGCTGCTACTAGCCTTATGAAATTGATTTCATGGCTGAGTGATATTCCATTGTACATAAGGACCACCACTTCTTTATCCATTTTTCTCTTTCCTGGGATATTTAAGGTGTCACGAAGTGGAGGTTCTTGTCAACAGAGCAGCCCCAAACTTTGGGGTGCCTGTGTCTTGCTGATTTTTAGTTTTCCCAATTTATACGCCCATGAGTGGAAGTGCCCTATGCGCTCTAAGCTGTGTTTTTTCGATGTTTCAGGACACACCGTACACTTCTCCAGAGTGGCTGTTGGCAATTTACATCCCGCCCATCAGCGTAGCAAGGCTCCCATTTCTCCATGGCCTGTTCTGCATTTCTGGTTTTGACACTTTTTTCCGCATGGCCCTTTTGACCGATGGGAAGCGAGACTTCTTTGTAGCGCCGATTTGCCTTTCCAGGTTGCTTGGTTGGCCAAAAAGGGCGTATGCGTTTTTTCCTGAATATATTCAGGAAAAAACGCATACGCCCTTTTTGGCCAAGGGCATCATTGTCGACGTTTTGCCGCTTTTCATGTGCTTTAAAGGCGATTCGAATCGACCTCCTGAAATCTGTTTCCTGCAATTCTGCCTTCCTTTCAGATCCTCTTCGTTGCCTTCCCTCAATATATTTGTGGACGAGAGTTATCATTTATAACTCTGCAGGTTTGTGAATTGCAGTGCCCCTGAGCTCCATTTTTCAACTCGCTTTTTTGGGAGCTGGCCGCAAAAGCGCAGGATCGCCTCAGGCCCTATTCTGCTTCCGGGCGGCAGGCTGAGCCTGTGGTTAATTCTTCTTCCTGATGGGAAAATAGAGTGACCTGTGCCTGTCCCAACACCTAGAGCTAGTCTCTCATTGGCTCCCCCTCTTCCCGTTCATCCTCAGGACAAATTGCAAGCTGTACGGAACGGGAGGTTAAAGGTGCTGATTCTCCAAGGAGGGAGATTGCTAGTAAAGTGGCTGGAATGGCGAACCCGAGCACAAGGAGATGAGAAATGAGGTGCGTTTTAGAAACCTTTCCCGATCACACGGTGTACCACCTTCTGGGTTTCTCATGCATGTTTTCGAGGTAGGAAGATGCCCTTGAACCTGGAGATTTGGGACCCATGGGATGGGTAACAGGCAGTATTACTTTAAAGGCTCTGCGTTTGCTCCCCCAACCTCACCAAACCTCTCAGCCCCGAGAGTGTCCACCCTTATGTCTCCTCCAGCTGTGGGTCTAGATATGGTCAATCCAGGTTGCATCACAGCCCCTGAACGAATTTTGTAAGAATTTCTCTCTCTTTCACTGTCTTTGTTTCACGGGTTTTTAAAAGGAATTTATTTTTATAATGGGGTTTAGCTGCTTTTCACGGCTGTGTTTCTGCCGCATTATAGCCACTTGACTCACTTCCAGAGAGATATCAATACATAGGTTTTAAGATTCTTACTAGTCAGATATATTCTTGTGCGGTGAATAGGGGGTGTTGAGTCCAGTTCACTGAGCAAGGAGTAGGTCTTTCTATTACATATTGGGTTTATGGAACGGTATCTGAGCTCATTTGAAACCCTTGTTTTATGCATCACCCCACCCCACCTTTCCCGTTAAGCAGCCATAGTGTGTTTTCTAAACGTGTGACTCTGTTCTGTTTTGTAATTCAGTTCAAGTGTAGCGGTTTTTACATTCCCTCTATAAGTGATAGCTTATGATAAGTGTCTTTTTCTGTGTGACTTATTTCACTTAGAATCGTCGTAGCTAAAGCCACTCATCATGCTGCTACTAGCCTTATGACATTGATTTCATGGCTGAGGGATATTCCATTGTACATAAGGACCACCACTTCTTTATCCATTTTTCTCTTTCCTGGGATATTTAAGGTGTCACGAAGTGGAGGTTCTTGTCAACAGAGCAGCCCCAAACTTTGGGGTGCCTGTGTCTTGCTGATTTTTAGTTTTCCCAATTTATACGCCCATGAGTGGAAGTGCCCTATGCGCTCTAAGCTGTGTTTTTTCGATGTTTCAGGACACACCGTACACTTCTCCAGAGTGGCTGTTGGCAATTTACATCCCGCCCATCAGCGTAGCAAGGCTCCCATTTCTCCATGGCCTGTTCTGCATTTCTGGTTTTGACACTTTTTTCCGCATGGCCCTTTTGACCGATGGGAAGCGAGACTTCTTTGTAGCGCCGATTTGCCTTTCCAGGTTGCTTGGTTGGCCAAAAAGGGCGTATGCGTTTTTTCCTGAATATATTCAGGAAAAAACGCATACGCCCTTTTTGGCCAAGGGCATCATTGTCGACGTTTTGCCGCTTTTCATGTGCTTTAAAGGCGATTCGAATCGACCTCCTGAAATCTGTTTCCTGCAATTCTGCCTTGCTTTCAGATCCTCTTCGTTGCCTTCCCTCAATATATTTGTGGACGAGAGTTATCATTTATAACTCTGCAGGTTTGTGAATTGCAGTGCCCCTGAGCTCCATTTTTCAACTCGCTTTTTTGGGAGCTGGCCGCAAAAGCGCAGGATCGCCTCAGGCCCTATTCTGCTTCCGGGCGGCAGGCTGAGCCTGTGGTTAATTCTTCTTCCTGATGGGAAAATAGAGTGACCTGTGCCTGTCCCAACACCTAGAGCTAGTCTCTCATTGGCTCCCCCTCTTCCCGTTCATCCTCAGGACAAATTGCAAGCTGTACGGAACGGGAGGTTAAAGGTGCTGATTCTCCAAGGAGGGAGATTGCTAGTAAAGCGGCTGGAATGGCGAACCCGAGCACAAGGAGATGAGAAATGAGGTGCGTTTTAGAAACCTTTCCCGATCACACGGTGTACCACCTTCTGGGTTTCTCATGCATGTTTTCGAGGTAGGAAGATTCCCTTGAACCTGGAGATTTGGGACCCATGGGATGAGTAACAGGCAGTATTACTTTAAAGGCTCTGCATTTGCTCCCCCAACCTCACCAAACCTCTCAGCCCCGAGAGTGTCCACCCTTATGTCTCCTCCAGCTGTGGGTCTAGATATGGTCAATCCAGGTTGCATCACAGCCCCTGAACGAATTTTGTAAGAATTTCTCTCTCTTTCACTGTCTTTGTTTCACGGGTTTTTAAAAGGAATTTATTTTTATAATGGGGTTTAGCTGCTTTTCACGGCTGTGTTTCTGCCGCTTTACAGCCACTTGACTCACTTCCAGAGAGATATCAATACATAGGTTTTAAGATTCTTACTAGTCAGATATATTCTTGTGCGGTGAATAGGGGGTGTTGAGTCCAGTTCACTGAGCAAGGAGTAGGTCTTTCTATTACATATTGGGTTTATGGAACGGTATCTGAGCTCATTTGAAACCCTTGTTTTATGCATCACCCCACCCCACCTTTCCCGTTAAGCAGCCATAGTGTGTTTTGTAAACGTGTGACTCTGTTCTGTTTTGTAATTCAGTTCAAGTGTAGCGGTTTTTACATTCCCTCTATAAGTGATAGCTTATAATAAGTGTGTTTTTCTGTATGACTTATTTCACATAGAATCGTCGTAGCTAAAGCCACTCATCATGCTGCTACTAGCCTTATGACATTGATTTCATGGCTGAGTGATATTCCATTGTACATAAGGACCACCACTTCTTTATCCATTTTTCTCTTTCCTGGGATATTTAAGGTGTCATGAAGTGGAGGTTCTTGTCAACAGAGAAGCCCCAAACTTTGGGGTGCCTGTGTCTTGCTGATTTTTAGTTTTCCCAATTTATACGCCCATGAGTGGAAGTGCCCTATGCGCTCTAAGCTGTGTTTTTTCGATGTTTCAGGACACACCGTACACTTCTCCAGAGTGGCTGTTGGCAATTTACATCCCGCCCATCAGCGTAGCAAGGCTCCCATTTCTCCATGGCCTGTTCTGCATTTCTGGTTTTGACACTTTTTTCCGCATGGCCCTTTTGACCGATGGGAAGCGAGACTTCTTTGTAGCGCCGATTTGCCTTTCCAGGTTGCTTGGTTGGCCAAAAAGGGCGTATGCGTTTTTTCCTGAATATATTCAGGAAAAAACGCATACGCCCTTTTTGGCCAAGGGCATCATTGTCGACGTTTTGCCGCTTTTCATGTGCTTTAAAGGCGATTCGAATCGACCTCCTGAAATCTGTTTCCTGCAATTCTGCCTTGCTTTCAGATCCTCTTCGTTGCCTTCCCTCAATATATTTGTGGACGAGAGTTATCATTTATAACTCTGCAGGTTTGTGAATTGCAGTGCCCCTGAGCTCCATTTTTCAACTCGCTTTTTTGGGAGCTGGCCGCAAAAGCGCAGGATCGCCTCAGGCCCTATTCTGCTTCCGGGCGGCAGGCTGAGCCTGTGGTTAATTCTTCTTCCTGATGGGAAAATAGAGTGACCTGTGCCTGTCCCAACACCTAGAGCTAGTCTCTCATTGGCTCCCCCTCTTCCCGTTCATCCTCAGGACAAATTGCAAGCTGTACGGAACGGGAGGTTAAAGGTGCTGATTCTCCAAGGAGGGAGATTGCTAGTAAAGCGGCTGGAATGGCGAACCCGAGCACAAGGAGATGAGAAATGAGGTGCGTTTTAGAAACCTTTCCCGATCACACGGTGTACCACCTTCTGGGTTTCTCATGCATGTTTTCGAGGTAGGAAGATGCCCTTGAACCTGGAGATTTGGGACCCATGGGATGGGTAACAGGCAGTATTACTTTAAAGGCTCTGCGTTTGCTCCCCCAACCTCACCAAACCTCTCAGCCCCGAGAGTGTCCACCCTTATGTCTCCTCCAGCTGTGGGTCTAGATATGGTCAATCCAGGTTGCATCACAGCCCCTGAACGAATTTTGTAAGAATTTCTCTCTCTTTCACTGTCTTTGTTTCACGGGTTTTTAAAAGGAATTTATTTTTATAATGGGGTTTAGCTGCTTTTCACGGCTGTGTTTCTGCCGCATTACAGCCACTTGACTCACTTCCAGAGAGATATCAATACATAGGTTTTAAGATTCTTACTAGTCAGATATATTCTTGTGCGGTGAATAGGGGGTGTTGAGTCCAGTTCACTGAGCAAGGAGTAGGTCTTTCTATTACATATTGGGTTTATGGAACGGTATCTGAGCTCATTTGAAACCCTTGTTTTATGCATCACCCCACCCCACCTTTCCCGTTAAGCAGCCATAGTGTGTTTTCTAAACCTGTGACTCTGTTCTGTTTTGTAATTCAGTTCAAGTGTAGCGGTTTTTACATTCCCTCTATAAGTGATAGCTTATGATAAGTGTCTTTTTCTGTGTGACTTATTTCACTTAGAATCGTCGTAGCTAAAGCCACTCATCATGCTGCTACTAGCCTTATGACATTGATTTCATGGCTGAGGGATATTCCATTGTACATAAGGACCACCACTTCTTTATCCATTTTTGTCTTTCCTGGGATATTTAAGGTGTCACGAAGTGGAGGTTCTTGTCAACAGAGCAGCCCCAAACTTTGGGGTGCCTGTGTCTTGCTGATTTTTAGTTTTCCCAATTTATACGCCCATGAGTGGAAGTGGCCTATGCGCTCTAAGCTGTGTTTTTTCGATGTTTCAGGACACACCGTACACTTCTCCAGAGTGGCTGTTGGCAATTTACATCCCGCCCATCAGCGTAGCAAGGCTCCCATTTCTCCATGGCCTGTCCTGCATTTCTGGTTTTGACACTTTTTTCCGCATGGCCCTTTTGACCGATGGGAAGCGAGACTTCTTTGTAGCGCTGATTTGCCTTTCCAGGTTGCTTGGTTGGCCAAAAAGGGCGTATGCGTTTTTTCCTGAATATATTCAGGAAAAAACGCATACGCCCTTTTTGGCCAAGGGCATCATTGTCGACGTTTTGCCGCTTTTCATGTGCTTTAAAGGCGATTCGAATCGACCTCCTGAAATCTGTTTCCTGCAATTCTGCCTTGCTTTCAGATCCTCTTCGGTGCCTTCCCTCAATATATTTGTGGACGAGAGTTATCATTTATAACTCTGCAGGTTTGTGAATTGCAGTGCCCCTGAGCTCCATTTTTCAACTCGCTTTTTTGGGAGCTGGCCGCAAAAGCGCAGGATCGCCTCAGGCCCTATTCTGCTTCTGGGCGGCAGGCTGAGCCTGTGGTTAATTCTTCTTCCTGATGGGAAAATAGAGTGACCTGTGCCTGTCCCAACACCTAGAGCTAGTCTCTCATTGACTCCCCCTCTTCCCGTTCATCCTCAGGACAAATTGCAAGCTGTACGGAACGGGAGGTTAAAGGTGCTGATTCTCCAAGGAGGGAGATTGCTAGTAAAGCGGCTGGAATGGCGAACCCGAGCACAAGGAGATGAGAAATGAGGTGCGTTTTAGAAACCTTTCCCGATCACACGGTGTACCACCTTCTGGGTTTCTCATGCATGTTTTCGAGGTAGGAAGATGCCCTTGAACCTGGAGATTTGGGACCCATGGGATGGGTAACAGGCAGTATTACTTTAAAGGCTCTGCGTTTGCTCCCCCAACCTCACCAAACCTCTCAGCCCCGAGAGTGTCCACCCTTATGTCTCCTCCAGCTGTGGGTCTAGATATGGTCAATCCAGGTTGCATCACAGCCCCTGAACGAATTTTGTAAGAATTTCTCTCTCTTTCACTGTCTTTGTTTCACGGGTTTTTAAAAGGAATTTATTTTTATAATGGGGTTTAGCTGCTTTTCACGGCTGTGTTTCTGCCGCTTTACAGCCACTTGACTCACTTCCAGAGAGATATCAATACATAGGTTTTAAGATTCTTACTAGTCAGATATATTCTTGTGCGGTGAATAGGGGGTGTTGAGTCCAGTTCACTGAGCAAGGAGTAGGTCTTTCTATTACATATTGGGTTTATGGAACGGTATCTGAGCTCATTTGAAACCCTTGTTTTATGCATCACCCCACCCCACCTTTCCCATTAAGCAGCCATAGTGTGTTTTGTAAACTTGTGACTCTGTTCTGTTTTGTAAACCTGTGACTCTGTTCTGTTTTGTAATTCAGTTCAAGTGTAGCGGTTTTTACATTCCCTCTATAAGTGATAGCTTATGATAAGTGTCTTTTTCTGTGTGACTTATTTCACTTAGAATCACCGTAGCTAAAGCCACTCATCATGCTGCTACTAGCCTTATGACATTGATTTCATGGCTGAGTGATATTCCATTGTACATAAGGACCACCACTTCTTTATCCATTTTTCTCTTTCCTGGGATATTTAAGGTGTCACGAAGTGGAGGTTCTTGTCAACAGAGCAGCCCTAAACTTTGGGGTGCCTCTGTCTTGCTGATTTTTAGTTTTCCCTATTTATATGCCATAGGAAGTGGCCTATGCGCTCTAAGCTGTGTTTTTTCGATGTTTCAGGACACACCGTACACTTCTCCAGAGTGGCTGTTGGCAATTTACATCCCGCCCATCAGCGTAGCAAGGCTCCCATTTCTCCATGGCCTGTTCTGCATTTCTGGTTTTGACACTTTTTTCCGCATGGCCCTTTTGACCGATGGGAAGCGAGACTTCTTTGTAGCACTGATTTGCCTTTCCAGGTTGCTTGGTTGGCCAAAAAGGGCGTATGTGTTTTTTCCTGAATATATTCAGGAAAAAACGCATACGCCCTTTTTGGCCAAGGGCATCATTGTCGACGTTTTGCCGCTTTTCATGTGCTTTAAAGGCGATTCGAATCGACCTCCTGAAATCTGTTTCCTGCAATTCTGCCTTGCTTTCAGATCCTCTTCGGTGCCTTCCCTCAATATATTTGTGGACGAGAGTTATCATTTATAACTCTGCAGGTTTGTGAATTGCAGTGCCCCTGAGCTCCATTTTTCAACTCGCTTTTTTGGGAGCTGGGCGCAAAAGCGCAGGATCGCCTCAGGCCCTATTCTGCTTCCGGGCGGCAGGCTGAGCCTGTGGTTAATTCTTCTTCCTGATGGGAAAATAGAGTGACCTGTGCCTGTCCCAACACCTAGAGCTAGTCTCTCATTGGCTCCCCCTCTTCCCGTTCATCCTCAGGACAAATTGCAAGCTGTACGGAACGGGAGGTTAAAGGTGCTGATTCTCCAAGGAGGGAGATTGCTAGTAAAGCGGCTGGAATGGCGAACCCGAGCACAAGGAGATGAGAAATGAGGTGCGTTTTAGAAACCTTTCCCGATCACACGGTGTACCACCTTCTGGGTTTCTCATGCATGTTTTCGAGGTAGGAAGATGCCCTTGAACCTGGAGATTTGGGACCCATGGGATGGGTAACAGGCAGTATTACTTTAAAGGCTCTGCGTTTGCTCCCCCAACCTCACCAAACCTCTCAGCCCTGAGAGTGTCCACCCTTATGCCTCATCCAGCTGTGGGTCTAGATATGGTCAATCCAGGTTGCATCACAGCCCCTGAACGAATTTTGTAAGAATTTCTCTCTCTTTCACTGTCTTTGTTTCACGGGTTTTTAAACGTAATTTATTTTTATAATGGGGTTTAGCTGCTTTTCACGGCTGTGTTTCTGCCGCTTTACACCCACTTGACTCACTTCCAGAGAGATATCAATACATAGGTTTTAAGATTCTTACTAGTCAGATATATTCTTGTGCGGTGAATAGGGGGTGTTGAGTCCAGTTCACTGAGCAAGGAGAAGGTCTTTCTATTACATATTGGGTTTATGGAACGGTATCTGAGCTCATTTGAAACCCTTGTTTTACGCATCACCCCACCCCACCTTTCCCGTTAAGCAGCCATAGTGTGTTTTCTAAACGTGTGACTCTGTTCTGTTTGGTAATTCAGTTCAAGTGTAGCGGTTTTTACATTCCCTCTATAAGTGATAGCTTATGATAAGTGTCTTTTTCTGTGTGACTTATTTCACTTAGAATCGTCGTAGCTAAAACCACTCATCATGCTGCTACTAGCCTTATGACATTGATTTCATGGCTGAGTGATATTCCATTGTACATAAGGACCACCACTTCTTTATCCATTTTTGTCTTTCCTGGGATATTTAAGGTGTCACGAAGTGGAGGTTCTTGTCAACAGAGCAGCCCCAAACTTTGGGGTGCCTGTGTCTTGCTGATTTTTAGTTTTCCCAATTTATACGCCCATGAGTGGAAGTGGCCTATGCGCTCTAAGCTGTGTTTTTTCGATGTTTCAGGACACACCGTACACTTCTCCAGAGTGGCTGTTGGCAATTTACATCCCGCCCATCAGCGTAGCAAGGCTCCCATTTCTCCATGGCCTGTCCTGCATTTCTGGTTTTGACACTTTTTTCCGCATGGCCCTTTTGACCGATGGGAAGCGAGACTTCTTTGTAGCGCTGATTTGCCTTTCCAGGTTGCTTGGTTGGCCAAAAAGGGCGTATGCGTTTTTTCCTGAATATATTCAGGAAAAAACGCATACGCCCTTTTTGGCCAAGGGCATCATTGTCGACGTTTTGCCGCTTTTCATGTGCTTTAAAGGCGATTCGAATCGACCTCCTGAAATCTGTTTCCTGCAATTCTGCCTTGCTTTCAGATCCTCTTCGGTGCCTTCCCTCAATATATTTGTGGACGAGAGTTATCATTTATAACTCTGCAGGTTTGTGAATTGCAGTGCCCCTGAGCTCCATTTTTCAACTCGCTTTTTTGGGAGCTGGCCGCAAAAGCGCAGGATCGCCTCAGGCCCTATTCTGCTTCTGGGCGGCAGGCTGAGCCTGTGGTTAATTCTTCTTCCTGATGGGAAAATAGAGTGACCTGTGCCTGTCCCAACACCTAGAGCTAGTCTCTCATTGGCTCCCCCTCTTCCCGTTCATCCTCAGGACAAATTGCAAGCTGTACGGAATGGGAGGTTAAAGGTGCTGATTCTCCAAGGAGGGAGATTGCTAGTAAAGCGGCTGGAATGGCGAACCTGAGCACAAGGAGATGAGAAATGAGGTGCGTTTTAGAAACCTTTCCCGATCACACGGTGTACCACCTTCTGGGTTTCTCATGCATGTTTTCGAGGTAGGAAGATGCCCTTGAACCTGGAGATTTGGGACCCATGGGATGGGTAACAGGCAGTATTGCTTTAAAGGCTCTGCGTTTGCTCCCCCAACCTCACCAAACCTCTCAGCCCCGAGAGTGTCCACCCTTATGTCTCATCCAGCTGTGGGTCTAGATATGGTCAATCCAGGTTGCATCACAGCCCCTGAACGAATTTTGTAAGAATTTCTCTCTCTTTCACTGTCTTTGTTTCACGGGTTTTTAAAAGTAATTTATTTTTATAATGGGGTTTAGCTGCTTTTCACGGCTGTGTTTCTGCCGCTTTACAGCCACTTGACTCACTTCCAGAGAGATATCAATACATAGGTTTTAAGATTCTTACTAGTCAGATATATTCTTGTGCGGTGAATAGGGGGTGTTGAGTCCAGTTCACTGAGCAAGGAGTAGGTCTTTCTATTACATATTGGGTTTATGGAACGGTATCTGAGCTCATTTGAAACCCTTGTTTTATTCATCACCCCACCCCACCTTTCCCGTTAAGCAGCCATAGTGTGTTTTGTAAACGTGTGACTCTGTTCTGTTTTGTAATTCAGTTCAAGTGTAGCGGTTTTTACATTCCCTCTATAAGTGATAGCTTATGATAAGTGTCTTTTTCTGTGTGACTTATTTCACTTAGAATCGTCGTAGCTAAAGCCACTCATCATGCTGCTACTAGCCTTATGACATTGATTTCATGGCTGAGTGATATTCCATTGTACATAAGGACCACCACTTCTTTATCCATTTTTCTCTTTCCTGGGATATTTAAGGTGTCATGAAGTGGAGGTTCTTGTCAACAGAGCAGCCCTAAACTTTCGGGTGCCTGTGTCTTGCTGATTTTTAGTTTTCCCAATTTATACGCCCATGAGTGGAAGTGCCCTATGCGCTCTAAGCTGTGTTTTTTCGATGTTTCAGGACACACCGTACACTTCTCCAGAGTGGCTGTTGGCAATTTACAACCCGCCCATCAGCGTAGCAAGGCTCCCATTTCTCCATGGCCTGTTCTGCATTTCTGGTTTTGACACTTTTTTCCGCATGGCCCTTTTGACCGATGGGAAGCGAGACTTCTTTGTAGCACTGATTTGCCTTTCCAGGTTGCTTGGTTGGCCGAAAAGGGCGTATGCGTTTTTTCCTGAATATATTCAGGAAAAAACACATACGCCCTTTTTGGCCAAGGGCATCATTGTCGACGTTTTGTCACTTTTCATGTGCTTTAAAGGCGATTCGAATCGACCTCCTGAAATCTGTTTCCTGCAATTCTGCCTTGCTTTCAGATCCTCTTCGGTGCCTTCCCTCAATATATTTGTGGACGAGAGTTATCATTTACAACTCTGCAGGTTTGTGAATTGCAGTGCCCCTGAGCTCCATTTTTCAACTCGCTTTTTTGGGAGCTGGCCGCAAAAGCGCAGGATTGCCTCAGGCCCTATTGTGCTTCCAGGCGGCAGGCTGAGCCTGTGGTTAATTCTTCTTCCTGATGGGAAAATAGAGTGACCTGTGCCTGTCCCAACACCTAGAGCTAGTCTCTCATTGACTCCCCCTCTTCCCGTTCATCCTCAGGACAAATTGCAAGCTGTACGGAACGGGAGGTTAAAGGTGCTGATTCTCCAAGGAGGGAGATTGCTAGTAAAGCGGCTGGAATGGCGAACCCGAGCACAAGGAGATGAGAAATGAGGTGCGTTTTAGAAACCTTTCCCGATCACACGGTGTACCACCTTCTGGGTTTCTCATGCATGTTTTCGAGGTAGGAAGATGCCCTTGAACCTGGAGATTTGGGACCCATGGGATGGGTAACAGGCAGTATTACTTTAAAGGCTCTGCGTTTGCTCCCCCAACCTCACCAAACCTCTCAGCCCCGAGAGTGTCCACCCTTATGTCTCCTCCAGCTGTGGGTCTAGATATGGTCAATCCAGGTTGCATCACAGCCCCTGAACGAATTTTGTAAGAATTTCTCTCTCTTTCACTGTCTTTGTTTCACGGGTTTTTAAAAGTAATTTATTTTTATAATGGGGTTTAGCTGCTTTTCACGGCTGTGTTTCTGCCGCTTTACAGCCACTTGACTCACTTCCAGAGAGATATCAATACATAGGTTTTAAGATTCTTACTAGTCAGATATATTCTTGTGCGGTGAATAGGGGGTGTTGAGTCCAGTTCACTGAGCAAGGAGTAGGTCTTTCTATTACATATTGGGTTTATGGAACGGTATCTGAGCTCATTTGAAACCCTTGTTTTATGCATCACCCCACCTCACCTTTCCCATTAAGCAGCCATAGTGTGTTTTGTAAACTTGTGACTCTGTTCTGTTTTGTAAACCTGTGACTCTGTTCTGTTTTGTAATTCAGTTCAAGTGTAGCGGTTTTTACATTCCCTCTATAAGTGATAGCTTATGATAAGTGTCTTTTTCTGTGTGACTTATTTCACTTAGAATCACCGTAGCTAAAGCCACTCATCATGCTGCTACTAGCCTTATGACATTGATTTCATGGCTGAGTGATATTCCATTGTACATAAGGACCACCACTTCTTTATCCATTTTTCTCTTTCCTGGGATATTTAAGGTGTCACGAAGTGGAGGTTCTTGTCAACAGAGCAGCCCCAAACTTTGGGGTGCCTGTGTCTTGCTGATTTTTAGTTTTCCCAATTTATACGCCCATGAGTGGAAGTGGCCTATGCGCTCTAAGCTGTGTTTTTTCGATGTTTCAGGACACACCGTACACTTCTCCAGAGTGGCTGTTGGCAATTTACATCCCGCCCATCAGCGTAGCAAGGCTCCCATTTCTCCATGGCCTGTTCTGCATTTCTGGTTTTGACACTTTTTTCCGCATGGCCCTTTTGACCGATGGGAAGCGAGACTTCTTTGTAGCACTGATTTGCCTTTCCAGGTTGCTTGGTTGGCCAAAAAGGGCGTATGTGTTTTTTCCTGAATATATTCAGGAAAAAACGCATACGCCCTTTTTGGCCAAGGGCATCATTGTCGACGTTTTGCCGCTTTTCATGTGCTTTAAAGGCGATTCGAATCGACCTCCTGAAATCTGTTTCCTGCAATTCTGCCTTGCTTTCAGATCCTCTTCGTTGCCTTCCCTCAATATATTTGTGGACGAGAGTTATCATTTATAACTCTGCAGGTTTGTGAATTGCAGTGCCCCTGAGCTCCATGTTTCAACTCGCTTTTTTGGGAGCTGGCCGCAAAAGCGCAGGATCGCCTCAGGCCCTATTCTGCTTCTGGGCTGCAGGCTGAGCCTGTGGTTAATTCTTCTTCCTGATGGGAAAATAGAGTGACCTGTGCCTGTCCCAACACCCAGAGCTAGTCTCTCATTGGCTACCCCTCTTCCCGTTCATCCTCAGGACAAATTGCAAGCTCTACGGAAAGGGAGGTTAAAGGTGCTGATTCTCCAAGGAGGGAGATTGCTAGTAAAGCGGCTGGAATGGCGAACCCGAGCACAAGGAGATGAGAAATAAGGTGCGTTTTAGAAACCTTTCCCGATCACACGGTGTACCACCTTCTGGGTTTCTCATGCATGTTTTCGAGGTAGGAAGATGCCCTTGAACCTGGAGATTTGGGACCCATGGGATGGGTAACAGGCAGTATTACTTTAAAGGCTCTGCGTTTGCTCCCCCAACCTCACCAAACCTCTCAGCCCTGAGAGTGTCCACCCTTATGCCTCATCCAGCTGTGGGTCTAGATATGGTCAATCCAGGTTGCATCACAGCCCCTGAACGAATTTTGTAAGAATTTCTCTCTCTTTCACTGTCTTTGTTTCACGGGTTTTTAAACGTAATTTATTTTTATAATGGGGTTTAGCTGCTTTTCACGGCTGTGTTTCTGCCGCTTTACACCCACTTGACTCACTTCCAGAGAGATATCAATACATAGGTTTTAAGATTCTTACTAGTCAGATATATTCTTGTGCGGTGAATAGGGGGTGTTGAGTCCAGTTCACTGAGCAAGGAGAAGGTCTTTCTATTACATATTGGGTTTATGGAACGGTATCTGAGCTCATTTGAAACCCTTGTTTTACGCATCACCCCACCCCACCTTTCCCGTTAAGCAGCCATATTGTGTTTTCTAAACGTGTGACTCTGTTCTGTTTGGTAATTCAGTTCAAGTGTAGCGGTTTTTACATTCCCTCTATAAGTGATAGCTTATGATAAGTGTCTTTTTCTGTGTGACTTATTTCACTTAGAATCGTCGTAGCTAAAACCACTCATCATGCTGCTACTAGCCTTATGACATTGATTTCATGGCTGAGTGATATTCCATTGTACATAAGGACCACCACTTCTTTATCCATTTTTGTCTTTCCTGGGATATTTAAGGTGTCACGAAGTGGAGGTTCTTGTCAACAGAGCAGCCCCAAACTTTGGGGTGCCTGTGTCTTGCTGATTTTTAGTTTTCCCAATTTATACGCCCATGAGTGGAAGTGGCCTATGCGCTCTAAGCTGTGTTTTTTCGATGTTTCAGGACACACCGTACACTTCTCCAGAGTGGCTGTTGGCAATTTACATCCCGCCCATCAGCGTAGCAAGGCTCCCATTTCTCCATGGCCTGTCCTGCATTTCTGGTTTTGACACTTTTTTCCGCATGGCCCTTTTGACCGATGGGAAGCGAGACTTCTTTGTAGCGCTGATTTGCCTTTCCAGGTTGCTTGGTTGGCCAAAAAGGGCGTATGCGTTTTTTCCTGAATATATTCAGGAAAAAACGCATACGCCCTTTTTGGCCAAGGGCATCATTGTCGACGTTTTGCCGCTTTTCATGTGCTTTAAAGGCGATTCGAATCGACCTCCTGAAATCTGTTTCCTGCAATTCTGCCTTGCTTTCAGATCCTCTTCGGTGCCTTCCCTCAATATATTTGTGGACGAGAGTTATCATTTATAACTCTGCAGGTTTGTGAATTGCAGTGCCCCTGAGCTCCATTTTTCAACTCGCTTTTTTGGGAGCTGGCCGCAAAAGCGCAGGATCGCCTCAGGCCCTATTCTGCTTCTGGGCGGCAGGCTGAGCCTGTGGTTAATTCTTCTTCCTGATGGGAAAATAGAGTGACCTGTGCCTGTCCCAACACCTAGAGCTAGTCTCTCATTGGCTCCCCCTCTTCCCGTTCATCCTCAGGACAAATTGCAAGCTGTACGGAATGGGAGGTTAAAGGTGCTGATTCTCCAAGGAGGGAGATTGCTAGTAAAGCGGCTGGAATGGCGAACCTGAGCACAAGGAGATGAGAAATGAGGTGCGTTTTAGAAACCTTTCCCGATCACACGGTGTACCACCTTCTGGGTTTCTCATGCATGTTTTCGAGGTAGGAAGATGCCCTTGAACCTGGAGATTTGGGACCCATGGGATGGGTAACAGGCAGTATTACTTTAAAGGCTCTGCGTTTGCTCCCCCAACCTCACCAAACCTCTCAGCCCCGAGAGTGTCCACCCTTATGTCTCCTCCAGCTGTGGGTCTAGATATGGTCAATCCAGGTTGCATCACAGCCCCTGAACGAATTTTGTAAGAATTTCTCTCTCTTTCACTGTCTTTGTTTCACGGGTTTTTAAAAGGAATTTATTTTTATAATGGGGTTTAGCTGCTTTTCACGGCTGTGTTTCTGCCGCTTTACACCCACTTGACTCACTTCCAGAGAGATATCAATACATAGGTTTTAAGATTCTTACTAGTCAGATATATTCTTGTGTGGTGAATAGGGGGTGTTGAGTCCAGTTCACTGAGCAAGGAGTAGGTCTTTCTATTACATATTGGGTTTATGGAACGGTATCTGAGCTCATTTGAAACCCTTGTTTTACGCATCACCCCACCCCACCTTTCCCGTTAAGCAGCCATAGTGTGTTTTCTAAACGTGTGACTCTGTTCTGTTTGGTAATTCAGTTCAAGTGTAGCGGTTTTTACATTCCCTCTATAAGTGATAGCTTATGATAAGTGTCTTTTTCTGTGTGACTTATTTCACTTAGAATCGTCGTAGCTAAAACCACTCATCATGCTGCTACTAGCCTTATGACATTGATTTCATGGCTGAGTGATATTCCATTGTACATAAGGACCACCACTTCTATATCCATTTTTGTCTTTCCTGGGATATTTAAGGTGTCACGAAGTGGAGGTTCTTGTCAACAGAGCAGCCCCAAACTTTGGGGTGCCTGTGTCTTGCTGATTTTTAGTTTTCCCAATTTATACGCCCATGAGTGGAAGTGCCCTATGCGCTCTAAGCTGTGTTTTTTCGATGTTTCAGGACACACCGTACACTTCTCCAGAGTGGCTGTTGGCAATTTACATCCCGCCCATCAGCGTAGCAAGGCTCCCATTTCTCCATGGCCTGTTCTGCATTTCTGGTTTTGACACTTTTTTCCGCATGGCCCTTTTGACCGATGGGAAGCGAGACTTCTTTGTAGCGCTGATTTGCCTTTCCAGGTTGCTTGGTTGGCCAAAAAGGGCGTATGCGTTTTTTCCTGAATATATTCAGGAAAAAACGCATACGCCCTTTTTGGCCAAGGGCATCATTGTCGACGTTTTGCCGCTTTTCATGTGCTTTAAAGGCGATTCGAATCGACCTCCTGAAATCTGTTTCCTGCAATTCTGCCTTGCTTTCAGATCCTCTTCGTTGCCTTCCCTCAATATATTTGTGGACGAGAGTTATCATTTATAACTCTGCAGGTTTGTGAATTGCAGTGCCCCTGAGCTCCATTTTTCAACTCGCTTTTTTGGGAGCTGGCCGCAAAAGCGCAGGATTGCCTCAGGCCCTATTGTGCTTCCAGGCGGCAGGCTGAGCCTGTGGTTAATTCTTCTTCCTGATGGGAAAATAGAGTGACCTGTGCCTGTCCCAACACCTAGAGCTAGTCTCTCATTGGCTCCCCCTCTTCCCGTTCATCCTCAGGACAAATTGCAAGCTGTACGGAACGGGAGGTTAAAGGTGCTGATTCTCCAAGGAGGGAGATTGCTAGTAAAGCGGCTGGAATGGCGAACCCGAGCACAAGGAGATGAGAAATGAGGTGCGTGTTAGAAACCTTTCCCGATCACACGGTGTACCACCTTCTGGGTTCCTCATGCATGTTTTCGAGGTAGGAAGATGCCCTTGAACCTGGATATTTGGGACCCATGGGATGGGTAACAGGCAGTATTACTTTAAAGGCTCTGCGTTTGCTCCCCCAACCTCACCAAACCTCTCAGCCCCGAGAGTGTCCACCCTTATGTCTCATCCAGCTGTGGGTCTAGATATGGTCAATCCAGGTTGCATCACAGCCCCTGAACGAATTTTGTAAGAAATTCTCTCTCTTTCACTGTCTTTGTTTCACGGGTTTTTAAAAGTAATTTATTTTTATAATGGGGTTTAGCTGTTTTTCACGGCTGTGTTTATGCGGCTTTACAGCCACTTGACTCACTTCCAGAGAGATATCAATACATAGGTTTTAAGATTCTTACTAGTCAGATATATTCTTGTGCGGTGAATAGGGGGTGTTGAGTCCAGTTCACTGAGCAAGGAGTAGGTCTTTCTATTACATATTGGGTTTATGGAACGGTATCTGAGCTCATTTGAAACCCTTCTTTTACGCATCACCCCACCCCACCTTTCCCGTTAAGCAGCCATAGTGTGTTTTGTAAACGTGTGACTCTGTTTTGTTTTGTAATTCAGTTCAAGTGTAGCGGTTTTTACATTCCCTCTATAAGTGATAGATTATGATAAGTGTCTTTTTCTGTGTGACTTATTCCACTTAGAATCGTCGTAGCTAAAGCCACTCATCATGCTGCTACTAGCCTTATGACATTGATTTCATGGCTGAGTGATATTCCATTGTACATAAGGACCACCACTTCTTTATCCATTTTTCTCTTTCCTGGGATATTTGAGGTGTCGTGAAGTGGAGGTTCTTGTCAACAGAGCAGCCCCAAACTTTGGGGTGCCTGTGTCTTGCTGATTTTTAGTTTTCCCAATTTATACGCCCATGAGTGGAAGTGCCCTATGCGCTCTAAGCTGTGTTTTTTCGATGTTTCAGGACACACCGTACACTTCTCCAGAGTGGCTGTTGGCAATTTACATCCCGCCCATCAGCGTAGCAAGGCTCCCATTTCTCCATGGCCTGTTCTGCATTTCTGGTTTTGACACTTTTTTCCGCATGGCCCTTTTGACCGATGGGAAGCGAGACTTCTTTGTAGCGCTGATTTGCCTTTCCAGGTTGCTTGGTTGGCCAAAAAGGGCGTATGCGTTTTTTCCTGAATATATTCAGGAAAAAACGCATACGCCCTTTTTGGCCAAGGGCATCATTGTCGACGTTTTGCCGCTTTTCATGTGCTTTAAAGGCGATTCGAATCGACCTCCTGAAATCTGTTTCCTGCAATTCTGCCTTGCTTTCAAATCCTCTTCGTTGCCTTCCCTCAATATATTTGTGGACGAGAGTTATCATTTAAAACCCTGCAGGTTCGTGAATTGCAGTGCCCCTGAGCTCCATTTTTCAACTCGCTCTTTTGGGAGATGGCCGCAAAAGCGAGGATTTTCCTCAGGCCCTCTTCTGGTTCCGGGCGGCAGGCTGAGCCTGTGGTTAATTCTCCTTCATCATGGGAAAATAGAGTGACCTGTGCCTGTCCCACGACCTAGATCTAGTCTCTCATTGGTTGCCCCTCTTCCCGTTAATCCTCAGGACAAATTGCAAGCTGTACGGAACGGGAGGTTAAAGGTGCTGATTCTCCAAGGAGGGAGATTGCTAGTAAAGCGGCTGGAATGGCGAACCTGAGCACAAGGAGATGAGAAATGAGGTGCGTTTTAGAAACCTTTCCCGATCACACGGTGTACCACCTTCTGGGTTTCTCATGCATGTTTTCGAGGTAGGAAGATGCCCTTGAACCTGGAGATTTGGGACCCATGGGATGGGTAACAGGCAGTATTACTTTAAAGGCTCTGCGTTTGCTCCCCCAACCTCACCAAACCTCTCAGCCCCGAGAGTGTCCACCCTTATGTCTCCTCCAGCTGTGGGTCTAGATATGGTCAATCCAGGTTGCATCACAGCCCCTGAACGAATTTTGTAAGAATTTCTCTCTCTTTCACTGTCTTTGTTTCACGGGTTTTTAAAAGGAATTTATTTTTATAATGGGGTTTAGCTGCTTTTCACGGCTCTGTTTCTGCCGCTTTACACCCACTTGACTCACTTCCAGAGAGATATCAATACATAGGTTTTAAGATTCTTACTAGTCAGATATATTCTTGTGTGGTGAATAGGGGGTGTTGAGTCCAGTTCACTGAGCAAGGAGTAGGTCTTTCTATTACATATTGGGTTTATGGAACGGTATCTGAGCTCATTTGAAACCCTTGTTTTACGCATCACCCCACCCCACCTTTCCCGTTAAGCAGCCATAGTGTGTTTTCTAAACGTGTGACTCTGTTCTGTTTGGTAATTCAGTTCAAGTGTAGCGGTTTTTACATTCCCTCTATAAGTGATAGCTTATGATAAGTGTCTTTTTCTGTGTGACTTATTTCACTTAGAATCGTCGTAGCTAAAACCACTCATCATGCTGCTACTAGCCTTATGACATTGATTTCATGGCTGAGTGATATTCCATTGTACATAAGGACCACCACTTCTTTATCCATTTTTGTCTTTCCTGGGATATTTAAGGTGTCACGAAGTGGAGGTTCTTGTCAACAGAGCAGCCCCAAACTTTGGGGTGCCTGTGTCTTGCTGATTTTTAGTTTTCCCAATTTATACGCCCATGAGTGGAAGTGCCCTATGCGCTCTAAGCTGTGTTTTTTCGATGTTTCAGGACACACCGTACACTTCTCCAGAGTGGCTGTTGGCAATTTACATCCCGCCCATCAGCGTAGCAAGGCTCCCATTTCTCCATGGCCTGTTCTGCATTTCTGGTTTTGACACTTTTTTCCGCATGGCCCTTTTGACCGATGGGAAGCGAGACTTCTTTGTAGCGCTGATTTGCCTTTCCAGGTTGCTTGGTTGGACAAAAAGGGCGTATGCGTTTTTTCCTGAATATATTCAGGAAAAAACGCATACGCCCTTTTTGGCCAAGGGCATCATTGTCGACGTTTTGCCGCTTTTCATGTGCTTTAAAGGCGATTCGAATCGACCTCCTGAAATCTGTTTCCTGCAATTCTGCCTTGCTTTCAGATCCTCTTCGTTGCCTTCCCTCAATATATTTGTGGACGAGAGTTATCATTTATAACTCTGCAGGTTTGTGAATTGCAGTGCCCCTGAGCTCCATTTTTCAACTCGCTTTTTTGGGAGCTGGCCGCAAAAGCGCAGGATCGCCTCAGGCCCTATTCTGCTTCTGGGCTGCAGGCTGAGCCTGTGGTTAATTCTTCTTCCTGATGGGAAAATAGAGTGACCTGTGCCTGTCCCAACACCTAGAGCTAGTCTCTCATTGGCTCCCCCTCTTCCCGTTCATCCTCAGGACAAATTGCAAGCTGTACGGAACGGGAGGTTAAAGGTGCTGATTCTCCAAGGAGGGAGATTGCTAGTAAAGCGGCTGGAATGGCGAACCCGAGCACAAGGAGATGAGAAATGAGGTGCGTGTTAGAAACCTTTCCCGATCACACGGTGTACCACCTTCTGGGTTCCTCATGCATGTTTTCGAGGTAGGAAGATGCCCTTGAACCTGGATATTTGGGACCCATGGGATGGGTAACAGGCAGTATTACTTTAAAGGCTCTGCGTTTGCTCCCCCAACCTCACCAAACCTCTCAGCCCCGAGAGTGTCCACCCTTATGTCTCATCCAGCTGTGGGTCTAGATATGGTCAATCCAGGTTGCATCACAGCCCCTGAACGAATTTTGTAAGAAATTCTCTCTCTTTCACTGTCTTTGTTTCACGGGTTTTTAAAAGTAATTTATTTTTATAATGGGGTTTAGCTGTTTTTCACGGCTGTGTTTATGCGGCTTTACAGCCACTTGACTCACTTCCAGAGAGATATCAATACATAGGTTTTAAGATTCTTACTAGTCAGATATATTCTTGTGCGGTGAATAGGGGGTGTTGAGTCCAGTTCACTGAGCAAGGAGTAGGTCTTTCTATTACATATTGGGTTTATGGAACGGTATCTGAGCTCATTTGAAACCCTTGTTTTATGCATCACCCCACCCCACCTTTCCCGTTAAGCAGCCATAGTGTGTTTTGTAAACGTGTGACTCTGTTTTGTTTTGTAATTCAGTTCAAGTGTAGCGGTTTTTACATTCCCTCTATAAGTGATAGATTATGATAAGTGTCTTTTTCTGTGTGACTTATTCCACTTAGAATCGTCGTAGCTAAAGCCACTCATCATGCTGCTACTAGCCTTATGACATTGATTTCATGGCTGAGTGATATTCCATTGTACATAAGGACCACCACTTCTATATCCATTTTTGTCTTTCCTGGGATATTTAAGGTGTCACGAAGTGGAGGTTCTTGTCAACAGAGCAGCCCCAAACTTTGGGGTGCCTGTGTCTTGCTGATTTTTAGTTTTCCCAATTTATACGCCCATGAGTGGAAGTGCCCTATGCGCTCTAAGCTGTGTTTTTTCGATGTTTCAGGACACACCGTACACTTCTCCAGAGTGGCTGTTGGCAATTTACATCCCGCCCATCAGCGTAGCAAGGCTCCCATTTCTCCATGGCCTGTTCTGCATTTCTGGTTTTGACACTTTTTTCCGCATGGCCCTTTTGACCGATGGGAAGCGAGACTTCTTTGTAGCGCTGATTTGCCTTTCCAGGTTGCTTGGTTGGCCAAAAAGGGCGTATGCGTTTTTTCCTGAATATATTCAGGAAAAAACGCATACGCCCTTTTTGGCCAAGGGCATCATTGTCGACGTTTTGCCGCTTTTCATGTGCTTTAAAGGCGATTCGAATCGACCTCCTGAAATCTGTTTCCTGCAATTCTGCCTTGCTTTCAGATCCTCTTCGTTGCCTTCCCTCAATATATTTGTGGACGAGAGTTATCATTTATAACTCTGCAGGTTTGTGAATTGCAGTGCCCCTGAGCTCCATTTTTCAACTCGCTTTTTTGGGAGCTGGCCGCAAAAGCGCAGGATTGCCTCAGGCCCTATTGTGCTTCCAGGCGGCAGGCTGAGCCTGTGGTTAATTCTTCTTCCTGATGGGAAAATAGAGTGACCTGTGCCTGTCCCAACACCTAGAGCTAGTCTCTCATTGGCTCCCCCTCTTCCCGTTCATCCTCAGGACAAATTGCAAGCTGTACGGAACGGGAGGTTAAAGGTGCTGATTCTCCAAGGAGGGAGATTGCTAGTAAAGCGGCTGGAATGGCGAACCCGAGCACAAGGAGATGAGAAATGAGGTGCGTGTTAGAAACCTTTCCCGATCACACGGTGTACCACCTTCTGGGTTCCTCATGCATGTTTTCGAGGTAGGAAGATGCCCTTGAACCTGGATATTTGGGACCCATGGGATGGGTAACAGGCAGTATTACTTTAAAGGCTCTGCGTTTGCTCCCCCAACCTCACCAAACCTCTCAGCCCCGAGAGTGTCCACCCTTATGTCTCATCCAGCTGTGGGTCTAGATATGGTCAATCCAGGTTGCATCACAGCCCCTGAACGAATTTTGTAAGAAATTCTCTCTCTTTCACTGTCTTTGTTTCACGGGTTTTTAAAAGTACTTTATTTTTATAATGGGGTTTAGCTGTTTTTCACGGCTGTGTTTATGCGGCTTTACAGCCACTTGACTCACTTCCAGAGAGATATCAATACATAGGTTTTAAGATTCTTACTAGTCAGATATATTCTTGTGCGGTGAATAGGGGGTGTTGAGTCCAGTTCACTGAGCAAGGAGTAGGTCTTTCTATTACATATTGGGTTTATGGAACGGTATCTGAGCTCATTTGAAACCCTTGTTTTACGCATCACCCCACCCCACCTTTCCCGTTAAGCAGCCATAGTGTGTTTTGTAAACGTGTGACTCTGTTTTGTTTTGTAATTCAGTTCAAGTGTAGCGGTTTTTACATTCCCTCTATAAGTGATAGATTATGATAAGTGTCTTTTTCTGTGTGACTTATTCCACTTAGAATCGTCGTAGCTAAAGCCACTCATCATGCTGCTACTAGCCTTATGACATTGATTTCATGGCTGAGTGATATTCCATTGTACATAAGGACCACCACTTCTTTATCCATTTTTCTCTTTCCTGGGATATTTGAGGTGTCGTGAAGTGGAGGTTCTTGTCAACAGAGCAGCCCCAAACTTTGGGGTGCCTGTGTCTTGCTGATTTTTAGTTTTCCCAATTTATACGCCCATGAGTGGAAGTGCCCTATGCGCTCTAAGCTGTGTTTTTTCGATGTTTCAGGACACACCGTACACTTCTCCAGAGTGGCTGTTGGCAATTTACATCCCGCCCATCAGCGTAGCAAGGCTCCCATTTCTCCATGGCCTGTTCTGCATTTCTGGTTTTGACACTTTTTTCCGCATGGCCCTTTTGACCGATGGGAAGCGAGACTTCTTTGTAGCGCTGATTTGCCTTTCCAGGTTGCTTGGTTGGCCAAAAAGGGCGTATGCGTTTTTTCCTGAATATATTCAGGAAAAAACGCATACGCCCTTTTTGGCCAAGGGCATCATTGTCGACGTTTTGCCGCTTTTCATGTGCTTTAAAGGCGATTCGAATCGACCTCCTGAAATCTGTTTCCTGCAATTCTGCCTTGCTTTCAAATCCTCTTCGTTGCCTTCCCTCAATATATTTGTGGACGAGAGTTATCATTTAAAACCCTGCAGGTTCGTGAATTGCAGTGCCCCTGAGCTCCATTTTTCAACTCGCTCTTTTGGGAGATGGCCGCAAAAGCGAGGATTTTCCTCAGGCCCTCTTCTGGTTCCGGGCGGCAGGCTGAGCCTGTGGTTAATTCTCCTTCATCATGGGAAAATAGAGTGACCTGTGCCTGTCCCACGACCTAGATCTAGTCTCTCATTGGTTGCCCCTCTTCCCGTTCATCCTCAGGACAAATTGCAAGCTGTACGGAACGGGAGGTTAAAGGTGCTGATTCTCCAAGGAGGGAGATTGCTAGTAAAGCGGCTGGAATGGCGAACCTGAGCACAAGGAGATGAGAAATGAGGTGCGTTTTAGAAACCTTTCCCGATCACACGGTGTACCACCTTCTGGGTTTCTCATGCATGTTTTCGAGGTAGGAAGATGCCCTTGAACCTGGAGATTTGGGACCCATGGGATGGGTAACAGGCAGTATTACTTTAAAGGCTCTGCGTTTGCTCCCCCAACCTCACCAAACCTCTCAGCCCCGAGAGTGTCCACCCTTATGTCTCCTCCAGCTGTGGGTCTAGATATGGTCAATCCAGGTTGCATCACAGCCCCTGAACGAATTTTGTAAGAATTTCTCTCTCTTTCACTGTCTTTGTTTCACGGGTTTTTAAAAGGAATTTATTTTTATAATGGGGTTTAGCTGCTTTTCACGGCTCTGTTTCTGCCGCTTTACACCCACTTGACTCACTTCCAGAGAGATATCAATACATAGGTTTTAAGATTCTTACTAGTCAGATATATTCTTGTGTGGTGAATAGGGGGTGTTGAGTCCAGTTCACTGAGCAAGGAGTAGGTCTTTCTATTACATATTGGGTTTATGGAACGGTATCTGAGCTCATTTGAAACCCTTGTTTTACGCATCACCCCACCCCACCTTTCCCGTTAAGCAGCCATAGTGTGTTTTCTAAACGTGTGACTCTGTTCTGTTTGGTAATTCAGTTCAAGTGTAGCGGTTTTTACATTCCCTCTATAAGTGATAGCTTATGATAAGTGTCTTTTTCTGTGTGACTTATTTCACTTAGAATCGTCGTAGCTAAAACCACTCATCATGCTGCTACTAGCCTTATGACATTGATTTCATGGCTGAGTGATATTCCATTGTACATAAGGACCACCACTTCTTTATCCATTTTTGTCTTTCCTGGGATATTTAAGGTGTCACGAAGTGGAGGTTCTTGTCAACAGAGCAGCCCCAAACTTTGGGGTGCCTGTGTCTTGCTGATTTTTAGTTTTCCCAATTTATACGCCCATGAGTGGAAGTGCCCTATGCGCTCTAAGCTGTGTTTTTTCGATGTTTCAGGACACACCGTACACTTCTCCAGAGTGGCTGTTGGCAATTTACATCCCGCCCATCAGCGTAGCAAGGCTCCCATTTCTCCATGGCCTGTTCTGCATTTCTGGTTTTGACACTTTTTTCCGCATGGCCCTTTTGACCGATGGGAAGCGAGACTTCTTTGTAGCGCTGATTTGCCTTTCCAGGTTGCTTGGTTGGACAAAAAGGGCGTATGCGTTTTTTCCTGAATATATTCAGGAAAAAACGCATACGCCCTTTTTGGCCAAGGGCATCATTGTCGACGTTTTGCCGCTTTTCATGTGCTTTAAAGGCGATTCGAATCGACCTCCTGAAATCTGTTTCCTGCAATTCTGCCTTGCTTTCAGATCCTCTTCGTTGCCTTCCCTCAATATATTTGTGGACGAGAGTTATCATTTATAACTCTGCAGGTTTGTGAATTGCAGTGCCCCTGAGCTCCATTTTTCAACTCGCTTTTTTGGGAGCTGGCCGCAAAAGCGCAGGATCGCCTCAGGCCCTATTCTGCTTCTGGGCTGCAGGCTGAGCCTGTGGTTAATTCTTCTTCCTGATGGGAAAATAGAGTGACCTGTGCCTGTCCCAACACCTAGAGCTAGTCTCTCATTGGCTCCCCCTCTTCCCGTTCATCCTCAGGACAAATTGCAAGCTGTACGGAACGGGAGGTTAAAGGTGCTGATTCTCCAAGGAGGGAGATTGCTAGTAAAGCGGCTGGAATGGCGAACCCGAGCACAAGGAGATGAGAAATGAGGTGCGTGTTAGAAACCTTTCCCGATCACACGGTGTACCACCTTCTGGGTTCCTCATGCATGTTTTCGAGGTAGGAAGATGCCCTTGAACCTGGATATTTGGGACCCATGGGATGGGTAACAGGCAGTATTACTTTAAAGGCTCTGCGTTTGCTCCCCCAACCTCACCAAACCTCTCAGCCCCGAGAGTGTCCACCCTTATGTCTCATCCAGCTGTGGGTCTAGATATGGTCAATCCAGGTTGCATCACAGCCCCTGAACGAATTTTGTAAGAAATTCTCTCTCTTTCACTGTCTTTGTTTCACGGGTTTTTAAAAGTAATTTATTTTTATAATGGGGTTTAGCTGTTTTTCACGGCTGTGTTTATGCGGCTTTACAGCCACTTGACTCACTTCCAGAGAGATATCAATACATAGGTTTTAAGATTCTTACTAGTCAGATATATTCTTGTGCGGTGAATAGGGGGTGTTGAGTCCAGTTCACTGAGCAAGGAGTAGGTCTTTCTATTACATATTGGGTTTATGGAACGGTATCTGAGCTCATTTGAAACCCTTGTTTTATGCATCACCCCACCCCACCTTTCCCGTTAAGCAGCCATAGTGTGTTTTGTAAACGTGTGACTCTGTTTTGTTTTGTAATTCAGTTCAAGTGTAGCGGTTTTTACATTCCCTCTATAAGTGATAGATTATGATAAGTGTCTTTTTCTGTGTGACTTATTCCACTTAGAATCGTCGTAGCTAAAGCCACTCATCATGCTGCTACTAGCCTTATGACATTGATTTCATGGCTGAGTGATATTCCATTGTACATAAGGACCACCACTTCTTTATCCATTTTTCTCTTTCCTGGGATATTTGAGGTGTCGTGAAGTGGAGGTTCTTGTCAACAGAGCAGCCCCAAACTTTGGGGTGCCTGTGTCTTGCTGATTTTTAGTTTTCCCAATTTATACGCCCATGAGTGGAAGTGCCCTATGCGCTCTAAGCTGTGTTTTTTCGATGTTTCAGGACACACCGTACACTTCTCCAGAGTGGCTGTTGGCAATTTACATCCCGCCCATCAGCGTAGCAAGGCTCCCATTTCTCCATGGCCTGTTCTGCATTTCTGGTTTTGACACTTTTTTCCGCATGGCCCTTTTGACCGATGGGAAGCGAGACTTCTTTGTAGCGCTGATTTGCCTTTCCAGGTTGCTTGGTTGGCCAAAAAGGGCGTATGCGTTTTTTCCTGAATATATTCAGGAAAAAACGCATACGCCCTTTTTGGCCAAGGGCATCATTGTCGACGTTTTGCCGCTTTTCATGTGCTTTAAAGGCGATTCGAATCGACCTCCTGAAATCTGTTTCCTGCAATTCTGCCTTGCTTTCAAATCCTCTTCGTTGCCTTCCCTCAATATATTTGTGGACGAGAGTTATCATTTAAAACCCTGCAGGTTCGTGAATTGCAGTGCCCCTGAGCTCCATTTTTCAACTCGCTCTTTTGGGAGATGGCCGCAAAAGCGAGGATTTTCCTCAGGCCCTCTTCTGGTTCCGGGCGGCAGGCTGAGCCTGTGGTTAATTCTCCTTCATCATGGGAAAATAGAGTGACCTGTGCCTGTCCCACGACCTAGATCTAGTCTCTCATTGGTTGCCCCTCTTCCCGTTAATCCTCAGGACAAATTGCAAGCTGTACGGAACGGGAGGTTAAAGGTGCTGATTCTCCAAGGAGGGAGATTGCTAGTAAAGCGGCTGGAATGGCGAACCTGAGCACAAGGAGATGAGAAATGAGGTGCGTTTTAGAAACCTTTCCCGATCACACGGTGTACCACCTTCTGGGTTTCTCATGCATGTTTTCGAGGTAGGAAGATGCCCTTGAACCTGGAGATTTGGGACCCATGGGATGGGTAACAGGCAGTATTACTTTAAAGGCTCTGCGTTTGCTCCCCCAACCTCACCAAACCTCTCAGCCCCGAGAGTGTCCACCCTTATGTCTCCTCCAGCTGTGGGTCTAGATATGGTCAATCCAGGTTGCATCACAGCCCCTGAACGAATTTTGTAAGAATTTCTCTCTCTTTCACTGTCTTTGTTTCACGGGTTTTTAAAAGTAATTTATTTTTATAATGGGGTTTAGCTGCTTTTCACGGCTGTGTTTCTGCCGCTTTACACCCACTTGACTCACTTCCAGAGAGATATCAATACATAGGTTTTAAGATTCTTACTAGTCAGATATATTCTTGTGTGGTGAATAGGGGGTGTTGAGTCCAGTTCACTGAGCAAGGAGTAGGTCTTTCTATTACATATTGGGTTTATGGAACGGTATCTGAGCTCATTTGAAACCCTTGTTTTACGCATCACCCCACCCCACCTTTCCCGTTAAGCAGCCATAGTGTGTTTTCTAAACGTGTGACTCTGTTCTGTTTGGTAATTCAGTTCAAGTGTAGCGGTTTTTACATTCCCTCTATAAGTGATAGCTTATGATAAGTGTCTTTTTCTGTGTGACTTATTTCACTTAGAATCGTCGTAGCTAAAACCACTCATCATGCTGCTACTAGCCTTATGACATTGATTTCATGGCTGAGTGATATTCCATTGTACATAAGGACCACCACTTCTTTATCCATTTTTGTCTTTCCTGGGATATTTAAGGTGTCACGAAGTGGAGGTTCTTGTCAACAGAGCAGCCCCAAACTTTGGGGTGCCTGTGTCTTGCTGATTTTTAGTTTTCCCAATTTATACGCCCATGAGTGGAAGTGCCCTATGCGCTCTAAGCTGTGTTTTTTCGATGTTTCAGGACACACCGTACACTTCTCCAGAGTGGTTGTTGGCAATTTACATCCCGCCCATCAGCGTAGCAAGGCTCCCATTTCTCCATGGCCTGTTCTGCATTTCTGGTTTTGACACTTTTTTCCGCATGGCCCTTTTGACCGATGGGAAGCGAGACTTCTTTGTAGCGCTGATTTGCCTTTCCAGGTTGCTTGGTTGGCCAAAAAGGGCGTATGCGTTTTTTCCTGAATATATTCAGGAAAAAACGCATACGCCCTTTTTGGCCAAGGGCATCATTGTCGACGTTTTGCCGCTTTTCATGTGCTTTAAAGGCGATTCGAATCGACCTCCTGAAATCTGTTTCCTGCAATTCTGCCTTGCTTTCAGATCCTCTTCGTTGCCTTCCCTCAATATATTTGTGGACGAGAGTTATCATTTATAACTCTGCAGGTTTGTGAATTGCAGTGCCCCTGAGCTCCATTTTTCAACTCGCTTTTTTCGGAGCTGGCCGCAAAAGCGCAGGATCGCCTCAGGCCCTATTCTGCTTCTGGGCTGCAGGCTGAGCCTGTGGTTAATTCTTCTTCCTGATGGGAAAATAGAGTGACCTGTGCCTGTCCCAACACCTAGAGCTAGTCTCTCATTGGCTCCCCCTCTTCCCGTTCATCCTCAGGACAAATTGCAAGCTGTACGGAACGGGAGGTTAAAGGTGCTGATTCTCCAAGGAGGGAGATTGCTAGTAAAGCGGCTGGAATGGCGAACCCGAGCACAAGGAGATGAGAAATGAGGTGCGTGTTAGAAACCTTTCCCGATCACACGGTGTACCACCTTCTGGGTTCCTCATGCATGTTTTCGAGGTAGGAAGATGCCCTTGAACCTGGAGATTTGGGACCCATGGGATGGGTAACAGGCAGTATTACTTTAAAGGCTCTGCGTTTGCTCCCCCAACCTCACCAAACCTCTCAGCCCCGAGAGTGTCCACCCTTATGTCTCATCCAGCTGTGGGTCTAGATATGGTCAATCCAGGTTGCATCACAGCCCCTGAACGAATTTTGTAAGAAATTCTCTCTCTTTCACTGTCTTTGTTTCACGGGTTTTTAAAAGTAATTTATTTTTATAATGGGGTTTAGCTGTTTTTCACGGCTGTGTTTATGCGGCTTTACAGCCACTTGACTCACTTCCAGAGAGATATCAATACATAGGTTTTAAGATTCTTACTAGTCAGATATATTCTTGTGCGGTGAATAGGGGGTGTTGAGTCCAGTTCACTGAGCAAGGAGTAGGTCTTTCTATTACATATTGGGTTTATGGAACGGTATCTGAGCTCATTTGAAACCCTTGTTTTATGCATCACCCCACCCCACCTTTCCCGTTAAGCAGCCATAGTGTGTTTTGTAAACGTGTGACTCTGTTTTGTTTTGTAATTCAGTTCAAGTGTAGCGGTTTTTACATTCCCTCTATAAGTGATAGATTATGATAAGTGTCTTTTTCTGTGTGACTTATTCCACTTAGAATCGTCGTAGCTAAAGCCACTCATCATGCTGCTACTAGCCTTATGACATTGATTTCATGGCTGAGTGATATTCCATTGTACATAAGGACCACCACTTCTTTATCCATTTTTCTCTTTCCTGGGATATTTGAGGTGTCGTGAAGTGGAGGTTCTTGTCAACAGAGCAGCCCTAAACTTTGGGGTGCCTGTGTCTTGCTGATTTTTAGTTTTCCCAATTTATACGCCCATGAGTGGAAGTGCCCTATGCGCTCTAAGCTGTGTTTTTTCGATGTTTCAGGACACACCGTACACTTCTCCAGAGTGGCTGTTGGCAATTTACATCCCGCCCATCAGCGTAGCAAGGCTCCCATTTCTCCATGGCCTGTTCTGCATTTCTGGTTTTGACACTTTTTTCCGCATGGCCCTTTTGACCGATGGGAAGCGAGACTTCTTTGTAGCGCTGATTTGCCTTTCCAGGTTGCTTGGTTGGCCAAAAAGGGCGTATGCGTTTTTTCCTGAATATATTCAGGAAAAAACGCATACGCCCTTTTTGGCCAAGGGCATCATTGTCGACGTTTTGCCGCTTTTCATGTGCTTTAAAGGCGATTCGAATCGACCTCCTGAAATCTGTTTCCTGCAATTCTGCCTTGCTTTCAAATCCTCTTCGTTGCCTTCCCTCAATATATTTGTGGACGAGAGTTATCATTTAAAACCCTGCAGGTTCGTGAATTGCAGTGCCCCTGAGCTCCATTTTTCAACTCGCTCTTTTGGGAGATGGCCGCAAAAGCGAGGATTTTCCTCAGGCCCTCTTCTGGTTCCGGGCGGCAGGCTGAGCCTGTGGTTAATTCTCCTTCATCATGGGAAAATAGAGTGACCTGTGCCTGTCCCACGACCTAGATCTAGTCTCTCATTGGTTGCCCCTCTTCCCGTTAATCCTCAGGACAATTTGCAACATGTACGGAACAGGAGGTTAAAGGTGCCGATTCTCCAAGGAGGGAGATTGCTAGTAAAGTAGCTGGAATGGCGAACCCGAGCACAAGGAGATGAGAAATGAGGTGCGTTTTAGAAACCTTTCCCGATCACACGGTGTACCACCTTCTGGGTTTCTCATGCATGTTTTCGAGGTAGGAAGATGCCCTTGAACCTGGAGATTTGGGACCCATGGGATGGGTAACAGGCAGTATTACTTTAAAGGCTCTGCGTTTGCTCCCCCAACCTCACCAAACCTCTCAGCCCCGAGAGTGTCCACCCTTATGCCTCATCCAGCTGTGGGTCTAGATATGGTCAATCCAGGTTGCATCACATCCCTTGAACGAATTTTGTAACATTTTCTTTCAGTGTCTTTTTTTTGTCTTTTTTAAAATTTATTTTTATCATTTGGTAAAGGTGATTTTCAATGCTGTCTTTCTTGCTCCTGCACATCCACTTGTTTCACTTACAGAGAGACATTCGTAAATTCTTTTAACATTCTTACACGTCGTATATATTCTTTTCTGGTGACTAGAATGTGCTGAGTCCACTTCTTGAGCTATAGAGTAGATTTTGTCGATTACCTATTTGGTCTTTGGAACGGTATCTGTGTTAATTTCAACCCTCTGGTTTAAATCTCACCCCACCCCACCTTTCCACTTTATCAGCCATAAGTGTGTTTTGTAAATGTGTGACCCTGTTTCTGTTTTGTAATTTAGTTCATGTGTAACCATTTTTATATTCCACCTATAAATAGTATCTTGTGCCATGTGTGTTTTTGTGTCTGACTTTTGTCACTTAGAATGATCTTATCTAAGTCCACTCGAGTTGCTGCAACTGGCCTTATTTCATTGGTTTCATGGCTGAGTACTATTCCATTGTAAATAAGTACCATATTGTCTTTATCCATTTTTTCTTTCCAAGGACATTTATATTGTTTCCAAGTCGAGGATCCTGCAAAAGTGCTGCAGTAATAGTTAAAGTTCCTGTGTCCTATCGATTTATGGTTATCTCGAAATATATCCCCAGGAGTGGTAGTGCCGTATGCTCTGTAACTCTATTGTTTTTTAATTAAGTAAGTAAGTAATTTTTCCTGTGTTGGATCTTCGTTTTTTCATGTGGGGTTTCTCTAGTTGCAGGAAGTTGGGGCTACTCTTCTTTGAAGTGCGTGGGCTTCTCATTGCCGTGGCTTCTCTTCTTGCAGAGCACTGGCTTTAGGCACCAGGCTTCAGTAGTTGTGGCTCACAGGCTCTAGAGCACAGGCTCAGTAGTTGTCATGCATTGGCTTAGTTGCTCCGTGGCATGTGTTATCTTTCTGGACTAGGGCTCAACCCCGTGTCCTCTGCCTTGGCAGTTGGATACTTAACGTCTGCACCACCAGGAAGTCCCTGTAACTCTATTTTTTAGAATTTTTAGGAAACATCATACCCTTCTCCAGCGTGGCTGTTCGCAATTGACATTCCCACCATCAGCGTAGCAGGGTTCCATTTTCTCCACATCCTCTCCTCCATTTGTTGTTTTTACACTTTGTGAGGTTGGCCATTCTGACTGGGGCGAAGTGCTACATCTTTGTCGTGTTGATTTGTGTTTCCTGCATATTTGCTTGGCCACAAAGTTCGTATGTGTTTCAACCTGTACACCCTTTTTGGCCAGCTGAATCACAGGCAATATTGAGCAGCTTTCATGTGCTTTAACGGCAAGTCCAATCTACCTCTTGCAATCCGGTTCCTGCAATTCTGCCTTGTTTTCAAGTTCTTTTCAGTTACTTACCCCAAGACATTTTTCTACGATAGTTGTCACTTACAGGTTTGCAGGCGTTGTGGATTGCAGTGCCCCTGAGCAAGTGTCTTCAACTTCTTTCTGGAACCGGCCACAAAGTGGCAGGATTGCTTCAAGCCCCATTCTGGTTACAGGGGCAGCCTGAGCCTTTGGGAAATTCCTCTTCCTGATTGGAAATTAGAGTGTCATGTGCTGTCCAAATACGTAGAGCTTATTTCTCATTCCTTCCCCCCTTTTCCCTTTCATCCTCCCGACAAATTCCAAGCCTTGAACGACCAGCTATTGAGTGTGCTGACTTCCCCAGGTGGGGAAACTCTAAGGAAAGAGGCTGGAGCAGGGAACCCTCCCCCAGGACATGTGGAGATAAGGTGACTTTTCCAAACTCTTCCTGCCCATATGGCCCCCCATCCTCTGGGGTTCTGTCTGGACATCCCGTGGTTTCCAGCAGTGCGGTGCTCTGGCGCCGCCCTGCAGGGAGCAGGCCTGCTACCCGCGCCTACAGCGCCGCCTGCTGGTCTCTTCGTCCTCCCATCAGGCACAGTCTTCACCTTCCCCGCTGCCTCGGATCCTCTGTCTCCTCACTCTCCTGTGATCAGTCCCTCCTCCCCACCGCCATCACCCCCCGCTCCACACCCCTCCTCCAGCCTCAGGGATGACCCAGGACTGGGCTCCCCGCCTGCCCACCCTTGGTCTGTGTCCTCAATCCACCTGTGCAGACAGGTGAGGGTTCCCTCCAGAAGCTCCCAAACGCTTCACCCCTACATCCTCACCGGGGTCGGCCCACATCCTGTCGGGATGTTCCACCCTCACCAAGCCCCCGACTACATGCCAAGGGCAGGCATCAGGCCTGCTGCGTGCACTGCTGTGCATCCTGCTGTATACACAGGCATGACCCTGCCCCAGGGGGCAGGAAAGGCAGCTCTACCTCGGGATATGGGGAAATGGACTGACCACAGGGCAGACGTCAGCTCTCGGCTCACCAGGCAAGGGCAGCCGGGTTCTCGCTCCTTGGACCCTTTCTCACCCAGCCGGACCATGACCCGGCTTTGTTCCCACCCACGTTGTCCCTCCATTGGCCTCGCTCTTGGGAGCAGAGCAGGACAGTGTGGTCTGTGGTTACAGGCTGAGACACACAGACACTGGCTGACCCACGTGCACCCATGCTGACCACACGGAACGGGCACTGCACCAGGGCCTGTGCGGTGTGGGTTCACCTGCCCACAGAGAGGCCGGGCCTCTGTTCTGGCTCCAGAGGTCACCTTGAGTCTGACGGGAGTGTCCGTGCTCCGTGGGCCTCGCTCCAGCCTGGTCTGTGCTGATGGCGTGATACACGGTGGGGCTTCCTGAGTCGCCCCCGGGGGCTGGAGGCCAATGTCAGGCACATAGTGGTCCCCACATTGACGTGACAGACCCCAATAAACCCTGCACTTCAGGACTCAGGTGGGCTTCCCTGGGCTGCCACAGCCAAGGAAGCTGGACCCTGCTCATCCCCCCATCCTTGCTGATTTTAACTTGCATCCTTCAGCATAATAAACCCTGAGTATAACATCCTCAGGGAATTCTGGGAGCCTCCAAGAAAAAAGAAGCCGGGGAGGGGGTCTCTGGGTCCCCGACTCTGCAGGTGGGGTCAGAAGTCGGTGGGGAGGATCTTGGGGCCCTGGAATCTGAAGGGCCCCTCTACCAAGGGAGGGGTAGGAGACCCCGGGTGGAAGTTAAGCTGAGTCCAAGGCCCTCCTGGGTAGGAGGCATCCTAGCCCCGGGGATCCTGAAGAGGCCGGCTCCCTCCTCCCCTCAGCCCCCAGGCCTGGTCCCTGCTCTTGAGAAATTCCCTAGGGTGGGGTCCTGGTGCTGGAGGTGCCCCGATGCTGTGGCCTCCTGAACCTCCAGTGAGGATAATGGGAGTGGGGGAAGACTTGTTCACAGAAAGGGAGCTTCTGCCGGAACAAAGCCTTGGTCTGCTGCCCCCGACCCCAGGTGCACTGGGGCAGGAACGTGAGAGCGAGGCTCCGTCCCCTCCCAAGACACACAGGACACATGGGCGCTGGTCACTGGACTCCCACACAATATTAAAATCTCCCACGCAGGCCTGTTGGGTGAGAGACACTATTTAAAGACTATTAATGGGGTCAGGGGGCCCAGGGGGTGAGGCTGATGTGGGGAGAGTTGGAAAATCACCCAAGGACACGCTCTCCCTGCAGCGATCCCCCAGGTGAGCCCAGGTAGAGGTGGACCCCTCAAGTCAGAGCCCACATCCTGGGTCTTTGGGGGACAAATAGCCAAGCAACCCCAGTCCTTGCCTTCACCTGCTGCAGTTAGGGCCTGCCCTGTCTTCTTCATGGTCGAATTCTCACCCCTCCCAGAAGCCCTCTTGGGGGTTAATGTGATGGGGGTGTCCATGGCAGGACTGGAGGGTCTGTGGTGGGCTGGAGGTCACGTGGCAGGCAGGAGGGCTCCCACCCATCCTGCCGGTCCCCACCTCCTGGTCATAGGCCCGCACAGAGTCCACCAGGCTGTGGATGTGGTAGAATGTGCCGGGGACTGGCCCAGCCCATGCAGGTGTCTGACCACCGAGCGGTCAGTGTGGAGTGTTCACAGGGAGCCCTGGCCGTGTTCGCACTCTCCCAGGAAGGACACATCAGCGTGGTCCCTGGAATGACCGGGAGGTCAACCACAGCGCGCCCCATCCAACCTCACTGTTACCACAAGAAACAAGAGGCAACTCCGTGCAGAAAGACAGAACATCACCAGCCTGATGTTGTCCTGAGGAAGGTCGGCTGGCATCTGGGAACTGGGTGCTATAGTGGGTTGAATGGGGGTCCCCCAGAACTTATGTCCACGTCATGCCCCCCAGAATCTGAGAATGGAACCTCATTTGGAAGCAAGGTCTTTTCAGGTATAATTAGTTACGGATCTGAAGATGAGGTCATCCTGGATCAGGGTGGCCCTAAATCAGGGACAGTGTCCTTCTAAGGGACAAGCGGAGAGACACAGACACACAGGAGACACCATGTGAAGACGGAGGTAGAGATGGGATGGATGTGGCCACAAGCCCAGGGATGTCTGGAGCCCCCAGAAGCTGGAAGAGGCAGGCAGGACCCTCCCCTGGAGCCTCCGGAGGGAGCACGGCCCTGGGACACCTTGACCTCAGACGTCTGGCCTCCAGGACTGAGAGAGGACAGGTTTCTGTTGCTCTGAGCCTCCGTTTGTGGTCATTTGTCACAGCTGCCCTGGGAAGCTAATGCAGCTGGTGAGCAGCTCCCTGCCCTGATCTAAACCCTCCCGCCTCCCGTTAGGGGCAGCCCCCTGCGCCCGTGCTGTTTGCACAAACCATTTGGTTCATGCTGAGCCCTGGCTCCCCTTCTGGGCACTGGCATTTTGGAGGGTGAGGGCAGACAACACCACGTGACCAGCCCCGAGCCGGGTTCCAAGCCTCTAGTGAGCTTCCCTGGGGGGATGGGGGTGCGGGTAACTGTCATGGTTCTGGCCTTCGTCGCTGGGGGAAGAGACACCCTAGAGACCCTCGAGGGAAGGAGGGGGCATGAAGGGTCATGAGGTGACCAGAGCAGGGGCCCTCGCTCCCGTGCATCCCTACTGCGTGCTGTGACCCATCTCAGCTGTGAGCACACAAGCCACAAGCATGTGCTGGGTCCTGTGAGCCTCCCAGCCAGTCCCTGAAGGTGAGGGCGGCCCTGCAGACCCCAGCCCTTTCCTCCACGTCTAGTAGGTGGAAGACCCACTTCTCCTTGCCATTCCAGAAGCGGTTCTGGGGCTGTCCTGGGAGGGCTTCTGGGGTTATGCGGGCTGAGCCCCTGTTGCTAAGTCCCCACTTCCCCACAAGAACGTCCAGAGCAAGCTGTTTGCCCTGTTGCCTGAATGCCCCCCACCAGTTTTCTCAGGAAAGAATCAGGGGGTTCTGTAGCAGCGTCTGCAGGCAGCTCTGCATCTGGGCCCACGTTCACATCTTCTGTGTAAACACCGAGAACATTCCCTGACACGTGCCCCAGCTGACCACCTCCACATGCCGACCACAGGCCCCAGTGCGGGCGTCAGAATGACCGCCCGTCTCAGCCTCCTCCTCTTGTTGTCAGAGCTGCTCCAGGCCCTGCTCAGAACCCGTGGACCCACCTTTCACAGGGCTGTCCTCCACTCCCCAACTTCAGCAGGAGTTCACCTAAGTATTTAAGTTAAGGGGTCCAGAGATAAGAAAGGAAACTACAAACAAACAGATGGAACCAGCTGGGACCAAGATGGCAACGAATGTGACCTCCAACAGACCCTGAGTCTCCTCACAGGTTGAATTGACTATATCAGCATATTAAGTGACACGCCTACCGGTGGCCATGACTGGACATGAAGGACCAAAACTGGGTGAAAGGAGGTGGTACCCCACTCGCTTGGGAAAAGCCCTGCCCCTTCCCCGGAAGGCCTCTTCATCCCCAACAGTAGCCGCACTCCTCCTCCCTTTGTCTTTACTCTTTCAGATTAAACCAGTCTCTCCAGGAGGCTGAGAAGTTGGTCTGTGAACTTAATTCCCGCTTCTCCATTCTTTGGCCACTGAACAGAGTCTGTGCTGTGGTGGTCTCAGCTTTGGTTTTGTTATTTGCCTACTTGAACCCACATGGGAAAAGGAGACCTTCCCCGCTGAGGCAGAGCGCCTCGCCAGGCTTGGACCCGAGCAGGGTCCATGTGACTTCACTTGGTAACAGTCTGTAAGGGGACGGTGGTCTCTGCCCGGGGGTGGGGGGAGGGGACACCTAGAGCCACAGCACCGGCTCCGTGGACGGCACGGTCCCTCGTGGGCCTGGACCGTGTGCTCTCGTCCCCCCATGCCTGACACCCCCTGACAGTCATGACGCGGTGACACTGGCTGCTGGGCCTCCAGTCAGGAGGGACCAGAGGCTGAACCTGGTGCCAGATCAGACGTGCCTTTTCACGGGCAGGGGACATAGGAGATATTAGGACTTTGTGCCTAGAAAACAAACCAAGCGGCTAGAAGGTGATCTGAGCTGTGGACGTGAAACCCACGTGTGAGGTGAGAGCTCCCACTGGACACTGGCTCGGAAGCTTCCGCACAGGGGATGACCAAACCAGTGCTTCCCGCCCGACCCCTCCAGGCCTCCCTGGCGGGCACGGCTGGACCTGCTCTCATCAGGCTCCCCGACCCGGAACCTGAAGGTCTGATGCTGGCAGGGCGTGGGGACGCGAGTGGTCACCCCACCAACGCTGCTCGGCTCCTCCTCCCCAGTGACCAGGGGAGGGAAGCCCCGTGGAGTCTGAGGCCCGGCACAGGCAAAGCTTGTTGCACCCCCTCCTCGGGACCCCCGGCCCCGCCCTGCTTCCTCAGCCCACCGTCTGCCCCTCCCAGTGCCCACGTCACACCGACCCACATTCCTGGTGTGGACGTCCATGTACACAAGCTGCTCCGTGTTCTCTTCCCACATGGGACACCCCCATCCCTGCTTCTCCCTAATGACGGCCTGGACCTCGAATGTTCTGGGCAGGAAGAGGGCCGAGGAGGAGGCCGGCCTGTCCCGTCTGCCTCCTGGGGGTCCAGACACAGGGCTCAGGGGCTGCTGGGCCTTGAGGTCTGGACGCTTCCAGGTGTGGGATGAAACTGCCACTGCCCGCTGGAACTGCTCCTTCCGAGATTCAGGAAACCGGGGGACCCACCGAACGGAGCCCATCCCCAGGCTCTGCTGCAAGTCTGCTCGGATTTGCTCTCCTGATCCTGAAGACAGACCTGCGGGAAACAGGACCTGCGATTCCCATACGGACGGTGTTCCGTAGAATTTCCACTAGACCCCTTTCTACCCTGTTCTGAGCAAATTACTAGTCAGTCCACGCTACCATCACCCCACGAGCAGACCAGGAAGCTGAGGCTCCGAGAGGCCAAGTAATCCAGCCGGAAGCAAGCTGTGGGACCACAGAGTGGGGTCTGCACCCGCCGCCCGCCCAGGGGGACTGCCCACTCCCCACAGCTTCCACACCTGTTCCCTTCGCCCCCCTCCCAGGACCAGCTCACAGAGCCTCCTCTTGGGGGGATTCACTTACCTTCTTCTAACAGGATCCATCTCACTATCCTATTCTGGGATCATCCGGAAAGCTCGTCACTCTGACGCAGGTTCAGCCTCACGTCACCACGGCAGCTTTCCTGGATGACACTCACCACCTGCACGTCTCCCCAGCTCAGACCCAGAAAAGCCCCCTCGGCCCCGAGCCCCATGGCTCTGCCTGGGCTCCCACCCCCTCCTGCCTGGTCCGTCCCTCTCATGTCCCCTGCAGGGTCACCAGGAGCTCCCACCTGCCCCAGGCAGGCTGTCTGCTCTGTCCTGGGGAGACCTCCATGGTGTCAGGTGGAAGACACAAGAGGTACCCGTGGGGCCTCCCTCATGCAGCACAGTGGCCAGTACCCGCCTACTCACCTCATCACTCTAGATGGACAGGGGTTCAGGGGGTCAGTGGCATCTCCCTGTTCTCATTTCATCCCAGCACCGCCCACAGGGAAGTTGCTAAGCAACTCTGTGCCAGCTGCACAGAGAGGACGCTTATACACACGCCCCCCTCCCAGCACCTGGGGCTCTCATGGTCAGGCCCCTCCCAGGATATGGAGCTCACCTGAGCAGGTACCCAACAGCCCACGGGGCTCTCATGGTCGGGCCCCTCCCAGGATATGGAGCTCACCTGAGCAGGTACCCAGCAGCCCACGGGGCTCTCATGGTCAGGCCCCTCCCAGGATATGGAGCTCACCTGGGCAGGTACCCAGCAGCCCACGGGGCTCTCATGGTCAGGCCCCTCCCAGGATATGGAGCTCACCTGGGCAGGTACCCAGCAGCCCACGAGACTCTCGTGGTCAGGCCCCTCCCAGGATATGGAGCTCACCTGAGCAGGTACCCAGCAGCCCATGGGGCTCTCATGGTCAGGCCCCTTCCAGGATATGGAGCTCACCTGAGCAGGTACCCAGCAGCCCACGGGGCTCTTGTAGTCAGGCCCCTCCCAGGATATGGAGCTCACCTGAGCAGGTACCCAGCAGCCCACGGGGCTCTCATGGTCAGGCCCCTCCCAGGATATGGAGCTCATCTGGGCAGGTACCCAGCAGCCCACGGGGCTCTCATGGTCAGGCCCCTCCCAGGATATGGAGCTCATCTGAGCAGGTACCCAGCAGCCCACGAGACTCTCGTGGTCAGGCCCCTTCCAGGATATGGAGCTCACCTGAGCAGGTACCCAGCAGCCCACGGGGCTCTTGTAGTCAGGCCCCTCCCAGGATATGGAGCTCACCTGAGCAGGTACCCAGCAGCCCACGGGGCTCTCATGGTCAGGCCCCTCCCAGGATATGGAGCTCACCTGAGCAGGTACCCAGCAGCCCACGGGGCTCTCATGGTCAGGCCCCTCCCAGGATATGGAGCTCACCTGGGCAGGTACCCAGCAGCCCACGGGGCTCTCATGGTCAGGCCCCTCCCAGGATATGGAGCTCACCTGAGCAGGTACCCAGCAGCCCACGAGACTCTCGTGGTCAGGCCCCTCCCAGGATATGGAGCTCACCTGGGCAGGTACCCAGCAGCCCACGGGGCTCTCATGGTCAGGCCCCTCCCAGGATATGGAGCTCACCTGAGCAGGTACTCAGCAGCCCACGAGACTCTCGTGGTCAGGCCCCTCCCAGGATATGGAGCTCACCTGAGCAGGTACCCAGCAGCCCATGGGGCTCTCGTAGTCAGGCCCCTTCCAGGATATGGAGCTCACCTGAGCAGGTACCCAGCAGCCCACGGGGCTCTTGTAGTCAGGCCCCTCCCAGGATATGGAGCTCACCTGGGCAGGTACCCAGCAGCCCACAGGGCTCTCGTGGTCAGGCCCCTCCCTGGATATGGAGCTCCCCTGGGCAGGTACCCCGGCAGGGCTGGGCACACAGGAACTGTGCACGTGGCCCTCATTGCAGAGCACCCCCAGCTCACCTGTCGCTCAGAGCTGACACAGAGAACCTCAGAGCAGGACCTGAACTAACAAACAGCAGCTCCGACAGGTCTGTGACCCTGGGCTTCACTCTGTGCGGCCTCCCTCTGCCTGGTCTTCCAGGGGCTTCCACTGCAGCTGGGGCACCAGGCCTCTGTCTCCACCCCCCACCCCTCCTCTCCCTGACTCCTGGGTTCCTCTCATTAGCAGAGGGTCTTCTTGAAGTTGTCTCCCACTCATGGACCAGATAAAATGATTAGAAAACAAGCCAGGGCTGCCGCCCCTTGTCTATCCTGACTCTCGGGACCCTACATCTGTTCCTTGGATCTGGCCGGTGCAGCAAGACCCATTTTCTGCAACTCTGAGCCTCTGAGGGGCGAGGATTGGCTGACCTTGGCAGCCTGACCCGGCCGGCCAGCCCTCCCCAGGTGTGCCTGTGTTGAGGTCAATATAAACACCCCTCCAGGCAGCAAAAGCCCCTGCAGCTGTGCCTGACGCCATATTCTCTGCCCCGTCAGCAGTCTCGGGGCTGGGCTGGTGGGAGGGAGTAGGGCCCACGGCTCTATGAGTGGCCCGGTGTGACTGGGGCTCTGCTGGACTTTCTGCAGGAGTTGCCGCGCTGCCACCTGCTAAAGAAGAGGATGTGTCACCCATACCTGCTGCTGGAATTTCTCCCCTGGCAGAGGTGAGGAAGGAAAAGAGCAGTGGGGGCCGGGACAGAAGGGGTACCTCAGGCAGGGAGATGGAACGCTTCCAGAAGAGTGCCCGGGGCCAGGACCATCCTGGCTGGCCTGCAGGCACCAAGTCGGCCTGCGTGTTGTCGCTGGTGTGACTCCAAGCCCCTTCCTCTAGGCTTTCAAGTCCTTGCACACATTCCGGTGTTTTACCTGGGAAGGGTGGGAAAAGTTCAGCAGCAGCTGGCCTGGGGCTCAGCTCACATTTACTCACAAACGCCTCTTCATGGTCCCCCAGCTTTGCAATGAGGACGCTTCTTGTGTGGGGGCTGCTGGCTGCATGGGAGACAGTTCCCCAGCTGTGACCAACTTCAGAATTGTTTACCACTGGAGCAAGTGCCCTGATAGGGTTTTCGTCGGTGTAACTAGTGGGTTCTTAATTAGCAATGTGAACGGTGATATCAGAGGTCCTGAATCAGGATGGAAATACTTATTTTACGCATGTACAGGCGTAAAAACCTGGGGAGGCCGTGTGCAGCTGGCACCCTTAGGGATGGGCTTCCAACTGACCCCTCAGCGTTCTGGTGTCCAGCCACTGCTTTAGGATTTCTGGGTCCCAATGCTGACTCTCAGGGCTCTGCGATCCAGCCTTTGTTGGCCTTTGAGACCCGCACTTCCAGGATCCTACAGAGCAGGGTCTGTGTGACTGTTCTGTGGCTTCTGTAACAAATGACCACAAGCTGGGTGGTTTAAAACAACAGGAATTCATCCTCCCCCAGTCGTGGAGACCAGACATCTGAGATCAGGGTGTTGCAGGACGGAAGTCTCTCCAAAGGCTCCAGGATAGGGTTCTTCCTGCCTTTTCCAGCTTCCGAGGGCTCCAGGCGTCCCCAGGCTCGTGGCTGCATCCCTCCCGTCTCTGCCTCTGTCTTCACGTGGCTTCTCCTCTGTGTCTGTGCCTCTCCTCTTTTGTCTCTCATAAGGACTCTCTCAGTTGGATTGAGGGCCACCCTAACCCAAGATGACCTCACCTTGAGATCCTTAACTACATATACAAAGACCCTTTTCCCAGATATGGTCCTGTTCACGTGTTCTCGGGGGACACATCTTTTGGGGCCAGCATTCAACCCATTACCTGTGTATAAAATAACCCTCATTTTAGGAGATTACCAAGGTCCCGTATAGACTGGCACAGACAGCAGCCATGTGGGTGGGGGTCTGGGGAGAATGAGGACCCTGGAATCACCTGGAAGGGATGAAGTCCTGGCTGCATTAGGTGAGCTCTTCCACCACGGGGCCCGTGGAAACAGCCGCTCCACTCTGTCCGTGGAAAGGGACCCAGTGCCGAGTCCAGAAGTGGTTACCTTGCAAAGCTGGCTCTTTTGGGATTTCATCATCAGTAGCATCATGTAACCAGTAACTACGGGCTTGGAGGAGTCACTCTCTGGCACATGATGACAGCACTAGTCACTTTAGGCTCATCAAGCCTAGAATAGGAAAGTTTGAAGGAGAAGAGTTTGGGAGATTGCGAAGCTTGGTTGTCAAGGAAACTGAGCAGGTTTGTCAAGGAAACTTCTCCCTTAAACTGAAGGCAGGGCTGGGAGAGCTGAACTCCAGAGATCTTGTAAAGGGGCTGCTCTGAAGCACCATCACCTGAGAGGTGGTCTCAGCGTGAGCTGGGGTTTGAGAAAAGTGTGATGAGATTAAGCCTGACTTTCTGTGACAGCTGGGGAGGGGTTTGTAAAGCACCTTGGCTTTTAAGGCACAAGTTTGTTGCTGGACAAAGTGTCTCCCAAAACTGGGCTGAAGCTCAAGCTGTCTCTTTCCCCTTCTTGTGAGAGTCCAGGGCAGGTGGGTGTCAGGTCCCAGGCTCTGTCCCCCTTGTTTCTCCTCCCTGCTTCCAGGTGAGGGCTCCAACCAGCAGGGTGGGGTGACCAGATGGGCATCATGCCCTCCGTCCTAGGATGCAGGCTGGCCAAGCCCTCACCACCTCCACCCCTTCCCCTTGGTAACACGAGACACTACACCCTAGCTGTAAGGGGTGGGAAGGCTGGGAGGTGCAGGGTAGCTGTGAACAGGAAAAAGGGAAATGGGTCCTGATGGGTAGCTGCGCGGCCCTGCTGTGAGGGTCGCCCAGATGCTAGCGCACAGACTCTGGGTCCTGTGAAGGTTCGATGCTTTGTGGTTCTGGAAATCCTATAGGAGATGGTCCACAGTAGGTGAAGCTAATGCTCTCAGTGGAGGTGGTGAAGCTAAAGATCTGCAGTTCAGACCGAAGGTGCCAATGTACATACAGGACAAAACCATCTCGTGTGAATGGACTTCAGGCACGTTTAACATGAATGAAGTCATGTTAATGCCTAGCACCTTCCATCTTGTGCCTCTCCTCAGGGACCCCCTCCTCAGTTCCTGAGGATCCTGTAACTCCCGTACAGGGGGATGGAGAGTGGGCTCTGTCCAGTCTGAGCCCTGAGTTACCCTGCGTGTGAGTCTGCTCAGGACCTCTGTAACAAATACCACAGACTGTGCAGCTTGAATAACAGACCTATCTCCCAGTCCTGGATGCTGTCTGAGATCAAGGTGTATGCAGGCTGGTTTCTCCTGAGGCCTCTCTACTTGGTACTTAGACAGCCATCTTCTCCCCAGGTCCTCACGTGGTCTCCCCCTGTGCCTATCTGTGTCCTAATCTCTTCTTGTAGGACACCAATCCTATTGGATTAAGATCCACCCTAGTGACCTCATTTTAACCTTGATCGCCTCTTTAAAAATCCCATCTCCAAATACAGCCACATCCTGGGGTCCTGGGGGTTAGGGATTCAGCATGTGAATCTGGGGGGCATGGCTGAGCCTGTCCCATCCTCCTTAGGAGCCAAGTGTGCCTCGGTCCTTCCTTCCCTCAAGTCACACGAGGTGATGTAGTGGCTCAGGGAGAGGCCACTCGTGCAGAGTCTGTGTCCCAGCTGGGGAGCCCTTCTCGGCTCTCTCTGATCAGGCCGTGGCCGTGCCAGTCCCCTCCTGAGGTGAGCGGTTCTGGGGTTTCCTGCCGTGTCTCCTGGCCGGCTGAGGTGCTCATTGTCAGGGAACCCAGGAGCCAGCAGCCTCGTGGGGGTGCCGGGGACTCTCAGGGCCTTGGCAGATGTCTCTCCCAGCAGATACCCTAGCGAAAGTGGGGAAACATTTGGGGGATTACAGGTGGGGGAGAGTCACAGTCTCGTTTATGCTTCAGAAAGACCACGTTGGGGTGGGATGTGAGGTGCACCGTGTGGGCAGGGAGCTTTGTCAGGGCCTGATGGAGGAACCAGGCACAGGATCGGGCTTGGGCCAGGGCTGTGGGCGTAGAGGTGAATTAGTGTGGGAACTGGCCACAGACTGCTGTCGAAATCTCGGCTTCCCCGTGCACCGAGGCCAAACAGAAATACGGAGACAGGGATTTTGGAGGAAGAGAGAGATGGCTTTATTCTTCTGCCAGACAACAGGGAAGACACAGCCGGCTAGCGCCTCAAGAACTGGGCACCCCTCCTTGAGAATCAGGGAAGATTTTATACGTGGGGCTCTCGCGGTCCGGGGTATAGGATGAGGATCGAAGTAGTGAAGGTCTTGCATTCCTCCTTTCCTTTGCATTATTTCAAAACAGTCATAGTTGGCATCAGGCTGCCCGGTAATTGGGGTCTGGCAGTCTGGTAATTGCATCCGTTTGCTTCTGGTTTATCGACCGGTGACCTTGTTTCTGAAATGCAAAAACTATAGGGGGTGACTTGTTATGAAGGGCGTATAGAATGTAAGTGCTGGACATAATAAGGTTAGGGAGTGAGAGGCAGGGGATGTAACTCACACAGAGTTAGGGGTAATGGGTGCCAGAGGTAAATTACATAGTGTCAGGGAGTGAGATTAGCTTTGTAAAGTACACATCTAGTTACTACAAATTAGTGACAAAGTAAAACAAGGAGTGATGAACTCTTTCAGGCCAGGTTATGTTTCTTCTCTAGCCTGTTCGCTGTTCCCTTTGTTTTCCTTGTTCTCAGGGGAGGGAAAACTTCATTTCTATTTTTGCTGCAGCAAGACTCTGGAGGAGCAGATGACAGTCAGTGGGACACAAGGAGAGTGGGAGCCTGGGAGACCCCAGTGTTACCGAACGAAACTTGGGGCCGCTTGCCCGAGTGCAGTAAAGCCAGTCTACTGACACCGGGTGTGGTGAAGGGAAGTGCAGCTTTAATTGTAAGAGTGCCAATACAAGGAGGCCAGGTGGCCTGTGCTCTAAAACCCCAAACTCCCTGAAGGATTTCAGCAAAGGAATTTTAAAGGCCAAGTGAAGGAGGGGGGTCGCAGGGTATGCGATCAGCTGGTGCACAATTCTCCGGTTGATGGTGAGGTAACAGGTGGTTAACATTATAAATTCTTAGGCACCAGAAGTTCCGGGGCTACCTGTTCAAGATCATCAGGTAGTTAATTTCTTCCGTTTGGTGGTGGTTTCAGCATCTGTAAAACAACTCAGGAAGCGTGCATCAGATACTGTTATCCAGGTACTTCAGAGAGGAGCTACAGCAGAGGATGTCGGGGAGGGGTCTGTACTGGGAAGGCCCCGTAGGGTCCTGCTCGGTTACACCCGGTGCCTGGGCTCGGCAACCTGGGAAGGTGGGGCTGCTCCTGGGTGTGGGGAGCTGCAGGATCCCAGTCCTCTGAGGGACCTGTTAGCCCCCAAGGTGAGATGGGGGTGCAGTGACTGGACAGAGGAGTCTGGCCTGCGAGAGGGGTCAAGGCTGGAAATGTCATGGGCATCATCGCAGGGAGGGAGAGGAAAGGCCAAAGGGGGCAGGTAGGTCACAGCAGACTATGTGCAGGTGACTGCCGTCCAGTTGGAAGCAACTCAGAGCCAGAAAGGAGTGGCCGTCAGGGGCTCAGCTCCATTCTCTTGTTCCTTTGTAAAACCACTGTGTCAGAGTTTGAGACACTGCCAGTAGATGTCTGGGCCCAGTGCTGCCATGGCTTCATCAAAGGGGCCCAGGGGGAACACAGAACCACTGCAGGCCCCGCCCATGTCCTCAGTGGGAATGAATCCCATCGGGGCTCCTGGGCTCACAGACTTGAGGGAACCTCTGTCCTCAGGACTGGTCTTCCTCCTTCCTCTCACCTGCTGGTCAGAGGCCCAGGCACCCCCAACCTGGCTCCACCCCCAGGGCCTGGATTCTGGGACAGCTTAGGCGTAAGCAAGACCCTCATGCTCCTTTATCTGCCTGGGGATGGGAATGTCTTAACGCTGCAATTGACTGATGATGGAGGGCTGAGTGTTTCCAGCAGGTATGGGTGGAAAGATGGGGCGTGAAGTTCCTGTGTCTGCAGGGTCTTCCCAGCGTGAAGATCTGTGTGTTTCCCCGGCCAGTCAACATCCGCCCAGGAAGCCCAGATCCAGCATTACGAGGGCAGAGGCTCTCCCCTTGCTTATCTGTAACTTCCCACTCCCACAGCAAGGAGCCTGACTCCCACCATCTGCCGTTTATGTATGCATTGCTCCTTTCCAGGTTACACGTGCAGAGGTTTCAGAATTGTTAGCTACTACACCCTGGAAAGAACTTCGTAAAATAAAGCCCACTGTTTATATAGGGTCCATTTTGCCTTTAATCTACAGATTCCATTCATTTCCAAAGGTAACTTAGGTCAGCACCTTTGATCCCATCCCCTACGGTGAGTTGTTTCCATATATTTCTAATACAGTTAGACTCTGTCACATAATGTATTCCATCCTGCAACACTCCTACGTCCTAAATAACTAAATTTGAATAGATTATGATTGGCCCCTTGGGCTACACACATCTGTGGGCTTAGACAAATGCATAGTGACAGGTATCCATCCTAGAGTGTCACATGGAACACTTCAAACCCCCACCCCATGATCTGCTTATCATCTGTGTAGCTTTGCCTTTCCCAGAATGTCACCAATGGGGTCATACTGTGTGCAGCCTCCTCAGCCTGGATGCTTTCACGTAGCAGTATATACTGAGGATTTATCCATGTCTTTCCATAGGCTGATGGTGCATTCCTTTCTGCTGAGTAGTATTCCACTGCATGTGTATGGGCGGAAAAACAATTTTCCCTCTACTTTTCTAGGTTCTTGGTTGAGGCCCCCCTGCCCCTGAAATAAAAGACAGGTTACCAGGAGAAAAGCAGAAGTTTAATTACATGTATACCTTCTGAATACAGGGGGGATAACAAGGAAAACTGAGTCACTCCCTGAAATGACCAAAACCATCCCCTTAAATACCTCTTCAGCTAAAAACAGAAGAAATATGCTGGGGAAGGGGGGAAGACCACTTATGGCAGGTTATCATGCAAAGCACAGTAAACAAGGGTATGATTGTTTGCACATTTAAGTCAGGACTTCTCCATTGAAAAGAGTTACTTAAGATTTAATTATCCTTCCATTTTTGGTGCAAAGAGGGACATACCCTTATAAATGGAGACTTCTGTATTGTAAATGTCTTTCATAAAACAGCAATCTCAGTTTTCTGAGATATTTTTATTGGATATATTATTTTATTTTTGGCTGCATTGGGTCTTCGTTGCTGCATGCAGGCTTTTCTCTGGTTGTGGCGAGCAGGGGCTACTTTTCTTTGCAGTGCATGGGCTTCTCATTGTGGCTTTTCTTCTCGCGGAGCACAGGCTCTAGGTGTGCAGGCTTCAGTAGTTGTGGCACACGGGGTCAATAGTTGTGGCTCGTGGGCTCTAGAATGCAGGCTCAGTAGTTGTGGAGCACGGGCTTAGTTGCTCTGTGGCATGTGGGATCTTCCCGAACCAGGGCTCGAACCCGTGTCCCCTGCATTGGCAGGCAGACTCTTAACCACTGAGGCTCCAGGGAAGCCCCCCCCCTTTTTTTTTTTAAAGCAGACCAATAATCCTTATGCCAGAGAGACATATTTTGGGGTGGCATATTCTACTCACCTTGACATGGATGTACCCCAATTTGCTTATACATTCATCTTTTGAAGGATATCCTGATTTCTTCAAGTTTTTAGCCATTATGAAAGTGCTGTTGTGCATAATTGCATCCTTGTTTGCATTTGGACATAGATTTTCAAAGCAGTTGCCTGAATACTGGAAGCATGATTGTTGGATCCCAACGTGAGACTTGTTTAGTTTTGGAAAAAACTGCCAAATTGTCTTACAAAGTGGCTGCACATGCATCCCCCCAGCTATGAAGGAGAGCTCCTTTTGTTCCTCACCCTCTAACAATTGGTATTTTCATATTTTTGGAGTTTAGCAGTGCTAAATAGGTATGCTGTGATATCTCATGATTTTAATTTGTAATTCCCTAATGGTATATGATGTTGAACTTGTTTCTGTATGATTTTTACCATCTGTATATCCTTTTATGGCGGGATGTCTGTTCAGATCATGCTGTTCACGTTCATGCTTAGAGGAGCCCTGTCTCCTCAGGACCCGCTGGGGCTTTGGCTTCTGGGACACGCGGGTTGCATCCACGCTGACGGCCGGGCTTCAGGACAAGCTGGGGTCGAGTCCACACTAACAGAAGCCGAGTCTCCTCAGGACCCCCTGAGGCTTCAGCTTTGGGACACTGTGGGGTCCAGTTCATGCTGAGAGGAGTCTGGTCTCCTCAGGACCTGCCGGGAGGTGACACCACTGAGGGAAAATGTGAGGAAATGTGGGGAGAAGGTTCCTGTGCGTTGCTGACCGCTGAGGGTGTCTGTCTTCAGAGGACCCAGGAGAGGAAGGGCTTGATGTGGAAAACTGGGTTTTTGGTCGCTTTTGTGTGTGGTGTAGACAGAGTGCAGTGTTGTTCTTTGGCGAGTGGCGTCCGGTTTTCCCAGCACCGTTCATTGAGGGGGCTGTCCTTTCCCTGATGTATGTTCTTGGCTCCTTGCTTGTGAATTAACTGATCACATACCTGTAGGTTGGTTCCTGGGCTCTCTGCTCTGTTCCTTTGGTCTGTGCGCCTGTTTTTGTGCCAATTCCACACTTTTTGGGGAATGTAGCTTCGTAATGAAGTGTGAAGTCAGGGAGCGAGATGCCTCCAGCCCATTTTCCTTCCTCAGGGTGGCTTTGGCTCTTCTGGGTCCTTTGTGGTTCCACACACATCTTAAGATTGTTTGCTCTGTTTCTATGGAAAGTGTCTTTGGACTTTTGGTAGGGATTGTGTTGAATGTGTACATTAATTTGGCTAGAATGCATATTTTTTAAAATTAAAAAAAAATTTTGGGCCACACCATGTGGCATGCAGGATGCGGGATCTTAGTTCCCCAACCAGGGATCGAACCTGCGCCCCCTGCAGTGGGAGCGCAGAGTCCCAACCCCTGGATGGCCAGGGAAGTCCCACCTTAGAATGCATATTTTCACACTATTCTTTTTACCCATGAGCACGGGGTATCTTTCCATTTATTTTTGTCTGTTCAGTTTCCTTTATCAGTGTCTTCCAGTTTTCATTGTGCAGGTCCTTCACGTCCTTGGTTAAATTTACTCCTAGTTATCTTTTTGGATGCAATTGTAAGTGGGATTTTTTTAAAATTCTTTTTCTGATGGTTCATTATCAGTGTATAGAATCACAAATGATTTTTGTGCATTGATTTTTCTTTCTTTTGTATCCTGCAGCTTTACTGAATTCATTTTTTAGTTGTAACAGTTTTTTGTTGATTGAATGTGGAAAACTAGAATTCAGAAATCCCACTGTTTCAACTACATCTAGGTCATCCACAGCACCCAAGACATAGTGTCTCCCAATATAATCTTCCCACGGTGCCTCTTGTAGTATGTGGCCGCCTACAAGGGTGATTGACATCACCACTGTGGGTGAGCTGGATCTGGGTAGAGCTTGGCCTCTATAACAAAGTTTGATGTCTGTATTTCTGGCGTGGTACGACATGGTTGTTTGATAAGCACTTTATTTCCTAGTAAATTTCAAGTGTATACAAAACTTCAAATAGCAGTATCAAGTTTTCCACATTCACAAAATACACCAGTTTGTTTTACCCTGTGAGAATGGGAGGGCCACTCTCCCAGGGAACCAGCACATAACCCCAAAATGGGGAATAATTATGGTTTCCACATTATAATCCTATCCCCAGACCTGCTTCAACTTTCACCAGCTGCCCCAGCTTTGTGGAAACGTATTTTTCCATTCGAATCCAGTTTTCTTTTCTTGGAACCATCACTGGGGCTTTTCCTCACCTTAAAAACCTTGCTGGATTTAAAGTGTACAAGATGAGCATGATCTGGGTGGTTTTTCTGTATGGCTTCTTTCACTTAGGATGTTTTCAATGTTTATCCACATTGTAACATTGATCATTATTTCATTCATTTTTCCATTGTGATTGAAAACACATAACATTTACCACTTAAACCATTTTTTAAAGCTTTTTTAAAAAATTTATTTTATTTTATTTTTTGGCTGTGTCGGGTGTTTGTTGCTGTGTGCAGGCTTTCTCTAGTTGCGGCGAGCGGGGGCTACTCTTAGTTGCTGTGTGCAGGCTTCTCATTGCGGTGGCTTCTCTTGCGAAGCACGGGCTCTAGAGCGCAGGCTCAGTATTTGTGGCGCATGGGCTTAGTTGCTCCACGGCATGCGGGATCTTCCAGGACCAGCGCTTGAACCCGTGTCCCCTGCATTGGCAGGCGGATTCTTAACCACTGTGCCACGAGGGAAGACCCATTTAAACCATTTTTAAGTGTACAGTGCTATGGCGTTAACTACATTCACATTGTTCTAAAAAATATCCTCACCATCCATCTCCAGAACTTTATTTTCCCCATGTGAAACCATAGTCATTAAACACTAACTCACCTCAACCTCTGGCAACCTTATTCTACTTTGTCTTTGAATTTGACTTATCTGGATACCTCATACTAGTGGAATCATAGAACGTTTGTCCTTTCTGTGTCTGGCTTGTTTCACTTAGCATAATAACTTCAAGGTTCATCACATTGTAGCATGTGTGAGAATTACCTTAGTTTTAAAGGTTGAGTCATATTCCATTGTGTATATACTACACTGTACTTATCCATTCATCTGTTGAAGGATGTGTTGTGTTGCTTCCACCTTTTGGCTATTGTGAATAATGTTGCTATGAATATGGGGCACAGATATCTGTTCCAGTCCTTGCTTTCTAATATTTTGGGTGCACACTCTGGAGTGGAATCAAGGGATCATACATTTTCCATGTTTTTGAGGAGCCACCATACAGTTTTCCACAGTGGCTGTATAATTTTACTTTATTCCTTTATATGACAGAATAATGCAGCTTATGTGTCTACCTTATTTTGCTTATCTGTTTACCTGCTGATGGACATTTAAATCTTTTCTACCTTGGGCTACTGTGAACAGTGCTGCTATGAATAATTGGTGAACAAGTTTTTGTTTGAACACCTGTTTTCAATTTTTTGGGAATATGTCTAGGAGTGGAGTTGTTGAACCACATGGTAATTATATTTTATATTTTTGAGTAAATGCTAAAGTTTTGTACATATAGACTGCACCATTGTACATCTCCACAAGTAACTTTTAAGGGTTCTAATTTCTCTACATTGTTGCCAACATTTGTTATTTTTATTTATATATTAAAAAATTTATTTTTATTCTAGTGTGTGTGAAGGGGCATCACATCGTGGCTTTAATTTGCATTTTCATCATGACTACTGATGTTTGACATCTTTTCATTTCCTTGTTGACCATTTGTATGTCTTGCCTGAAGAGCAGTCCATGCAAGCCATTTGTCTGTTTCAAAAATTTTATTGTTTGTCTTTTTGTTGATGAGTTGTAAAAGTCCTGGGTATATTCTAGGTAAAGAGTCTTATCAGATATACAACGTGCCAATATTGTCTTCCATTCTGTGGGCCGTCTTTTTACTTTCTGAATAGCCTCTTTTGATGCACAAAGGTTTGTAATTTTGAGGAAATCCAATTTGTCTATTTTTTCCTTTCATTTCTTATGCTTTACTGTCAAATCTAAGAAACCATTGTTAAATTCATGGTCAAGAAGATTTAATTCCTTGGTTTATTTGAGAGTTCATACAGTCATCCCTCGGCACCCACTAGGCCAGGCTTTAGGTCTTGGGTTGAGTCAGTGTGAGGGTTCAGGGGCCATGGTTTAGGGTTATGGGTCATTGTTGGAGAGTCATGGTAGAGGGTTGTGGTTAAAGGGTCAGGGTCGGGGATTAGAGTTTAGGGGTCAGGGGCGAGGGTCTAGGGGTCTGGGGCTAGGGTTGTTAGGGGGTTAAGGTTAGAAGTTAGGGTTCTTAGGGTAAAGGTTAGAGTTATGTTTAAGCACAATTGGCCCTCATTGCCCTCCCCTCTCCCTCTCTCTGAAGCCTTCAGAATGGATAGGACTTGCCCAGGGTCAGACAGGAGTCAGGGAGCTGAGGTCAATAACTGTTTTTCTGGCCTCCCTTCCCTCAGTCCTGGGCTCTGAGAGAAGAATGAAATGTCTGTTCTTGTCTCGGACTGTTTCTTACCCAACTCAACCTCTGTCAAGGATTGGGGAGGGTGTCAGAAGTCATGCATGGTTTCCTTCTGCCCTCCTACCTGGGAAGGGTGATGCTGACCCTACTCTGCCTGGGCAGCCCCAGTTTCCAGCACAGCCCAGACAGCAGGGCACTCAGTGGACATGTGTGGATTTATACAGGACTGGGTGCAGTGACCTGCCAGCCCCCAGATGTTGCCTTCTTAAGGGCTGGTGGGGCCCTCCTGACACTGGAGGCATCCTTTGTCCCATCTGAGTGGGCATGAATAGATGATCAGGTCTCAGGCAGGACAGCCCTTGACCTCTGACTATCCAGGCAGGCATCTGTGGTCCTCTAGCTCAGTCCAGCCTGGGCACTGCCAGGCCCTCATGTATAGTTACAGAGCTGACCGTGATGCCGGGCAATTCAACAGCTACCTAGGCAGTGTAGACATTCCTTTGAGAAGTTTCAACTACCAACATCCATGTGGTTGAGAAAAAGGCCTCCCCCTCACAGCCTCATAGGCTGCCAAGAGAAGTAATAATCCTCTAAACATTGGAATGCGTCCCTGACACAACAACCATACAGGAGGCCATGGCCCTGCAATCCTTTGTCCTTTCAGTCGTTAGAAACTTTTGACATTCATATTCATTAAGAATCAAAGATATGGGAGCACCTGGACCTCACAATGGGAGGTTCACACTGAGACTGCATTGTCTTGGAGAGCCATATGCATCCATGTGGCCTCTGGAAAGCCTGCCAATTATGGGTTCCATGGCATGGAATAATTCTTGAGCCTCCCATTACTTCATTGCACAAGAGTTTCCTTACCACCCTAGCATTTGGTTTCTTCACTTAGTAAATGAGAGAGAAGAAACTGGAAAATGAGCAGTATTGTTTTTCAGGGATGGGCAATTAATATGGCCAGGGAGATGGCATAACTCAAGGGCTCCCACCTCTCAGGGGCAGGAATGAGGTCTGTGTGTCTTCTGAGGGCACATGGGCTGTTTTGGGCCCACCTCTGAGATGTGAGGACCTGATGCCCAAGGAAAGAGACTTGAGTTTACCACCACCAACGATCCTGACTTGTCAGCAAGTGAAAGAACTTCTTGCAGTCTTGGGAGGACAGTAAGAGCACTGGATGAGTAGCTGCAGCCCCTGACCCTGAGTTGAACCCCTTTCTTCCTTTTGTGTCAGATTCTGTGCTGTGCAGTGAGCTGTCATTGACTTAGAATCTGTTGCTTTCTGCCAGCCAGCATCTGTTCTGAGGCCCAAGTGCCTCAGTTTTCCTTTGGGAATTACATCTCACCTGCTTCCAGTCCAAACAGTTGCAGAAGGATGACCCCATGTTCCACCCAGCTTGAAGATGGGTTTACAACCCACATCTAGTCAGTCCCATTTTCCATCTTCTGGTGATGGGTCAAGGATGAGAATGCAACCCAAGCCAGATCAAAGGCATTTAAAACCATGACTTTCTTGGAACCCAAGAAAAGGAGAAACTCTTTCTTGGAAAATGGATGGTGAGTGGTTGTCAGCCTAGAATTGCTGTTGGCCCTAGGGCAATGAGAGAGCCTGTGCCTGTGAATGGGATCCCCCAAAGGCACTGAGCAGGACAAAGTTTTGGAGAGAAGCAAGGTCACACTGAGATAGTGTGAGCCACTGGACCTACCAGGTCCAAACCCATTCTTTAACTTGCCACTTGCAAGTATTAATTTTTTTCTACCCTTACAATAAATACTAACTTATTTTACTTCAGTAAGTGTGTCCAGTCGTTGGGAAAAGAAAAATTCGTAGTTGATACATCTGAATCAATAATCCCTGATCCTTCCTCAGGTGTCCTCACTGGGTAGGCATGGCTGGGGGAGATGAAGATTCTGGGTGGGACCAGATATTAGTGGAGCTGCCAAACAGCTCTGCCCCTGTTCCTTCCCTGTCCCGGGAGAGGGAAACCCTGGAACAGTAATAGGATAACCAGTATGGGGAAGAGGTTCCTCAGTGATTAATTGGTCTTTTTGTATTTTCCTTAATTTAGTGTTCATGTTGGTAATGTGTTTTTACAAAGAAATCACCCGTTTCTTCTAGATTTCCAGTTTGTTACAGTAGGTTTCTCTTATTTGACGTTTAATTTTTCCTGTCTAATTTTCTACAGAATCATGACAAATAATGAACAAATATTGATACTCTATTATTAACCGAAGTCCCTATTCATGTTCCCTTTGTTATACCTTTCCTTGTTCCAGGATCTCAAAGGACATGGGGTCATCATATCTATTTAGTCTCTTCTGGGCTTTGACAGTTGCTCAGACTCTCCTTGTTTCCATGACCTTGACAGTGTGGAGGAGGACTGGTCAGGTATTTTATAGACTGCCGGGCACTGGGATTTGCTTGGTGTTTTTGTTGTGGTTAGACTTAGCTTTGAAAAAGCAGATCACAGACGTGAAGTGCTTCCTCTTCACTGTATGTCAAGAGGACAGTCTCTCAAGGGAACTTCTCACTTATATTCTCAACTTTGGTCACCTAGCTGAGGTAGTGTTTGTCAAGTGTTCCCACAGTGAAGTTGATTTTTTCCCATGTCCATCCTGTGTGTCTTATTTAGGAGGAAGTCATAATGCAGAACCCACACTTGAGGAGAGAGGGGTTAGCTTCACATCCTTGATGGACAGCTGAGTGGCTATATAAATTGTTTAGAAGCTTTCTGCATAGGAGATTTCTTTTTAACACCGTTCATCAAAAACTATGTAATTTATTTTTACCAGTTTGGGCACGTGAATAATTATTGTAAACTTTTGGTTATAATGCAGTGCTACATTATAAGACTGCTTAGTTAATTCTTGCTTTGGCTGTTGAGAGCTTTTTCCATTTGCTCCTGTTTTCATTTTACATAATTTCTCTTTTGTGGGTTTTTAAAATTTTTGGTACTTCTTTACTTTCTGATATTTTAAGATTATCCTGCTTCATATATTTACTGTCTCAGTCCTAGTATCAGCCCTTTCTTCAAAGAGCCCTTGTTCCTTTTATTAGAGAATGGTATTAAAAACGTACATGTGGGAGCTAAATATGCTCAGCTGACAGTGCATGGAAATATATGCAAGTATCCCAGCCTATGCATACACACATAATTATAAAGATTTCCATGTGGAACTATGTGCAGGCTAAAGAGAGTTTATACTGATATCTCCAACCGGATCTGTTATGACATGGATATTGTAACCTTCTCCCTTTGTTTGACTGTAACATCCCACTCCAGTGGTAAGAAACCTGGCTTCCACCATTTGTCATTTATTAAATTCAGTGCTTGTTCCATTCGATTACTGATATAGTAGTTTCGGTACCGTTAGCTACTACCTCTCATGGAAAGAACATAGAGTCCACTGTGTATGTATGACACATTTTGTCTTTGGCCTACAGATTCTGTACATTTCCAAAGTTAACTTATGTCAACCCATTTGTCCCACTACCAACAGTGAGTTTTTTCATACATTTCTGAATCAGATTCTTTGTTACATTCTGTATTCCAGTCTTTGACACTCCCATATCCTAAGCAGCTAAGTTTGAATAGATTGTAATTTACTTGTTGGGTTGTAAAAATCTGTGGGTATAGACAAATGCATAGTGACAGGTATTCACCACTAAAGTATCTTATGGACTATTTCAACCACATATTCTATACATTGTTTACCATGTCAGTTTTGCCTTTTCTAGAATGTCATATAAATGAGGCCATACAGTGTGTAGCACTTCAGACTGGATTCTTTCACTTAGCAATGTAAGTTAGATGTATCTATTTTTTTTTTGCACGGGTTGATGGTCCATTCCTTTATATCTCTGAATACTATTGCATTGCATGTATATTAGAGGAAAAATAATTTTCCCTCTACCCTTCTATGTTCTTTATTGAGATCTCCCTTGTAATGAAAAAGAGAGGAACTAGAGAAAACAATCAGAAGTTTAATATATACCATGCATACCTCCTGTATACTTGAAAGATACCTAGGAAAACTGAGTCACTCCCTGAATTGGCCCAAGCCGTTACCTTAAATGCTATCTTCTGCTGAGAACAAAAGAAAGATGTTAGGGAACGGAAGAAGCCATTTAAAGGAGGTTATTAGGCAAAGCACAGTAAACAAGGGTATGGTTGTTACACAGATTTACATCCAGGCCTGTTTCATTGACAAGGTTTTTTTTATAAAAAACATTTATTTATTTGGCTGTGCCAGGTCTTAGTTGCGGCCTGTGGAATCTTTAGTTGCGGCATGTGGGCTCTTAGTTGCAGCATGCAGGATCTAGTTCCATGACCAGGAGTTGAACCCTGGCCCCCTGCATTGGGAGCATGGAGCCTTAGCCACTGGACCAGCAGGGAAGTCCCAACAAGCTTTTCTTGATATTTAGTCATCATTCAATTCCTGGTCCAGAGAGGGACAAACCCTTACAAATGGAGATATCCTTAATAAATGTAAATTTACCTCATAAAAGGGCATTTTCTACTTGGCTTTGAAAGATTCTCCTGGGTCTGCTCTTTCTTATTAATCAGTCCAAAATAATCCTTTTGTCAAATGGGCATATTTTGGGGTGGTGTATTAGGCTCTCCTTGACATGTATGTGCCCTAATTTGCTTATGAATTCACCTACAGAAGGACATCCTGATATCTTTAAGTTTTTAGCCATTATGAATAGAGCTGCTGTACATTACTTGATGCTAGTTTGGGTTTGAACACAGTTTTTTAAAGCAGTTGTCTAAATACAAGAGGTACACTTCTTGGATCCTAAGGTGAGACTTTTTAGATTTGGAAAAAATTGCCAAACTGTCTTCCAAAGTTGGTTGTACATGCATTCCACCAGCATCTTGAGTATATTCTTGTATGCTTATTTACTGCCTGTTTATCTTCTTGGGCCAGGTGTGTGTTTCAATCTTTACCAAATTTTAATGGCGTTGGCATAATTTGAGTACAAATCCTTTATCAGATATGTGCTTTGGAAATAGTTTCTTGCAGTTTGTGGTTTGTCTTCTGGTTTTCTGAATAAGGTCACCAGACCCAAAGTCATGTAGATTATCTTTTTTTTTCTAGGATTTTTTATAGTTTGGTAATTTAAATTTGTCTATGGGCAATTTTGAGTGAATTTTGGTTTAAGTTGTAAAGTTTGTGTCTAAATTCATTTCATTACATATGGTTTGTAATTAATTGCTCCTTAACCATCTTTTGAGAAGATACAGTGAGATACTTGGCTCCATTTCAGTTTGGATTTCCAAACTTAGTATATACAGCAGAACTGCCTTCTGGATGAGGCCTCTGGGTTTGTGAGTGCGGCACTCCCGGCACTTCTCTGACGTCCCACAGGGGGCGCCGAACCCACCTGTCTGACCCTGGGGGCACAGGTGCACCCTGCCCACAGACTTTGCTCTGTGACAAGCAGACAGGAGCTTTGTCTCCTGTCAGGGCTTAGGCTTCTGGACCATGAGGCATTGTCCACACTGACAGCAGCTGGGTTTTCTCAGGAACCACTGGTGAGGAGACTCCACACGAGGAAAAAACGAGCAAGTGTGGAGAATCTTCCTGTGCAGCTGACTGCTGGGTGGGTGGGGTGCTTCTTCAGGGGACTCAGGAGAGAAAGGTTTTAATGTGGAATACTGTGCACTTTTAGTTAGTTTTATATGCAGTGTAGATGGTGACCAGTGTCGTTCTTTGGGGTCTGGTGTCTAGTTTTCCTGGCACTGTTTGTTGATGGCTTTGGATAGAATAAACATTTTAATAATTGTAATTTTTCTGATGCATGAGCATGGAATATTGTTTTCTATTGTGTCTTCAATTTCTTTATCAGTGTTTTATAGTTTTCTGAGTATAGGTCTTTCATGCCCTTGGTTAAATTTATTCCTAAATAGTTTGTGCTTTTTGATGGAATTGAAAATGGGATTGTTTTCTTAATTTTTCTTGTTGGTGTTCATTATTAGTGTATAGAAACAAAACTGATTTGTGTATATTGATTCCATATTTTGCAACTTCACTGAATTTATTTTTTAACATATTTTTTGAAGTAATGTGAAAAATTGTAATACTAAAATCTCACAGTTTCTACTGCACCCCAGGTAATCCACAGGACCCAAGACATGGTAGCTACTAATATACTCTTCCCACGGTGCCTCTTAATACCATGTGGACTCCTACAAGGGAAATAAGTATCACAAATTTGGTTGAACTTGGTCTGGGTAAGTCTTGGCCTCTATAACAAAATTTGATGTCTGTCTTGTCTGATTTTCTGGCATGATGCTGACACGGTTGTCTAGAAAAGTAATTTAATTACCAGTAGTTTAAAATGTACAGAAAAGTTTCAGTAATGGCCAAAAGTACTCACATTTGCCACCTCGCACAAAATGCTCAGTGTGTTTTGCCCAAGGAACCAGCACATAACCCCTAAATGAGGAAATCCTGATGTCTACATTATAATTTAATACTCAGCCCCACTTCAACTTTCACCTGCTGTCCCAACTGTATGAAAATGTCTTTTTCCAGCCTGATCCAGTTTTCTTTTTCTGGAACCATTACTGAGTTTCCCCCTCATTTGGACAGCCTTGATGGATATGAAGCAGACAAGATGAGCATGGGATCTAGGTTGCCTTTTCTGTATGGCTTTTTTTCACTAAGAATGTTTTTAATGTTCATTTTTTGCAACAAATATCAGCACTACACTTTTTTTCATTGTCATTAAAAATACAAAACATGACTTTAACATTTAATTCTTTTTACGTATACAGTTTTGTGGTATTAACTACCTTCATATACTTGCACAAACAAGTTAACTAACATGTGTACTTCCTGTGTGCATGGGAGATACCCAGGAAATTGAGTAACACCCTGAAACGGCCCAAGACATCACCTTAAATACCGTCTTCATCTAAAAGGAAAAAAAGGAAGGCTATAGTTGTTTCTGTCTACATTCATTTGATTGTATATGGATTCCAATTGATTTTGTATAACTAGTTGTGGAGAAGTCATGGGATAGTTGGCTTCATTGCAGTTTGAATTTCCAAATTTAGTGCATTCTGCAGGCTTGATACAAGGTTTACAAACTTCATATTGGATCAGGACATCCCATGGTGTAACTGGTATTAATGGTTTGTTCAACAATTAAAGTTCTGTGTGATATGAATTCATTCCGGAGTAATCCAGGTAAGTTTCTGTTATACATTTTTCCCAGGATGAAAGGAAAAGAGAAATGAGGCCTAATTTATAAAAGTGCCTTCAAACTAATTGATACTGAAGTATAGTTGACTTACAATATTGTGTAAATTTCTGCTGTACAGCAAAGTGATTCATACATATATATATACATACATATATACATATTTTTCATATATTAATACTTTTATTCGTACATTTTACATACTTTAATACATACTTTTTAACCTGTTCCTTAAAACACTAGTGCTTAGGAAATCTATTGGAGGCAGAAGCAGTCAAGGGTAACTTAGGGTTAGGGTACGGGTTAGGGTTAGGGTATTTACTAAACTGATCCCACTCTCTAGATACCAATTAGCACGTAAAGGAATATTATTTGGGGTCCAGCCATGAAGAAGAGTTTAGACACTAGGAAAAGATGAGGAACACACCCATTATAAAGAAATCACATTAGGATTCTCTTTTTAAGCTGTTCCTTAAAACACTAATGCTTAGGAAATCTATTGGAGGCAGAAGCAGTCAAGGGTAGCCTAGGGTTAGGGTTAGGGTGAGGGTTAGGCTTAGGGTATGGCTTAGGGTACGGGTTCGGGGAGGAGTTCGGGTACGGCGTAGGGTATGGGTTAGGGTTAGGGTTAGGGTTAGTGTTAGGGTTAGGGCTCGGTTTAGGGTACGGGTTAGGATTAGGGTACGTGTTAGGGTTAGCGAAGTGGTTCGGGTTCGGGTACGCGTTAGGGTTAGGGTAGTTATTAAACCTATCCCACTCTCTCGATACCGCTTAGCACGTCAAGGAATATTATTTGGGGGTACAGCCATGCAAAAGAGTTTAGACACTAGGACAAGATAAGGAACACACCCATTATAAAGAAATCACATTAGGATTCTCTTTTTAAGCTGTTCCTTAAAACATTAGTGCTTAGGAAATCTATTGGACGCAGAAGCAGTCAAGGGTAGCCTAGGGTTAGGGTTAGGCTTAGGGTTAGGCTTAGGGTACGGCTTAGGGTATGGGTTCGGGGAGGGGTTCGGGTACGGCGTAGGGTATGGGTTACGGTTAGTGTTAGGGTTAGTGTTAGGGTTAGGGCTCGGATTAGGGTACGGGTTAGGATTAGGGTATGTGTTAGGGTTAGGGTAGGGGTTAGGGTTAGGGTACGTGTTAGGGTTAGGGTAGTTATTAAACCTATCCCACTCTCTAGATACCCCTTAGCACGTAAAGGAATATTATTTGGGGGTCCAGCCATGGAGAAGAGTTTAGACACTAGGATAAGATAAAGAACACACCCATTATAAAGAAATCACATTAGGATTCTCTTTTTAAGCTGTTCCTTAAAACACTAATGCTAAGGAAATCTATTGCAGGCTGAAGCAGTCAAGGGTAGCCTAGGGTTAGGCTTAGGGTGAGGGTTACGCTTACGGTACGGCTTAGGATACGGGTTCGGGGAGGGGTTCGTGTATGGATTAAGGTATGGGTTAGGGTAAGGGTTAGGGTTACTGTTAGGGTTCGGGATCGGTTTAGGGTATGGGTTAGGATTAGGATACGTGTTAGGGTTAGGGTAGGGGTTAGGGTTAGGGTACGCGTTAGGGTTAGGGTAGTTATTAAACCTATCCCACTCTCTAGATACCCCTTAGCACGTAAAGGAATATTATTTGGGGTTCCAGCCATGGAGAAGAGTTTAGGCACTAGGATAAGATAAGGAACACACCCATTATAAAGAAATCACATTAGGATTCTCTTTTTAAGCTGTTCCTTAAAACACAAGTGCTTAGGAAATCTACTGGAGGCAGAAGCAGTCAAGGGTAGCCTAGGGTTAGGCTTAGGGTGAGGGTTAGGCTTAGGGTACAGCTTAGGGTACCGGTTCGGGGAGGGGTTCGGGTACGGCGTAGGGTATGGGTTAGGGTTAGGGTTAGTGTTAGGGTTAGGGCTCGGTTTAGGGTACGGGTTAGGATTAGGGTACGTGTTAGGGTTAGGGTAGGGGTTAGGGTTAGGGTACGCGTTAGGGTTAGGATAGTTATTAAACCTATCCCACTCTCTAGATACGCCTTAGCACATAAAGGAATATTATTTGGGGGTCCAGCCATGGAGAAGAGTTTAGACACTAGGATAAGATAAGGAACACACCCATTATAAAGAAATCACATTAGGATTCACTTTTTAAGCTATTCCTTAAAACACTAGTGCTTAAGAAATCTATTGGAGGCAGAAGCAGTCAAGGGTAGCCTAGTGTTAGGGTTAGGCTTAGGGTACAGCTTAGGGTACGGGTTTGGGGAGGGGTTCGGGTACGGCGTAGGGTAAGGTTTAGGGTTAGGGTTCGTGTTAGGGTTAGGGCTCGGTTCAGGGTACGGGTTAGGATTTGGGTACGTGTTAGGGTTAGGGTAGGGGTTAGGGTTAGGGTATGCGTTAGGGTTAGGGTATTTATTAAACCGATCCCATTCTCTAGATACCCCTTAGCACGTAAAGGAATATTATTTGGGGGTCCCACCATGGAGAAGAGTTTAGACACTAGGATAAGATAAGGAACACTCCCATTATAAAGAAATGACATTAGGATTCTCTTTTTAAGCTGTTCCTTAAAACACTAGTGCTTAGGAAATCTATTGGAGGCAGAAGCAGTCAAGGGTAGCCTAGGGTTAGGGTTAGGCTTAGGGTTAGGCTTAGGGTACGGCATAGGGTACGGGTTCGGGGAGGGTATCGGGTACAGCGTAGGGTATGGGTTAGGGTTAGGGTTAGCGTTAGTGTTAGGGTTTGGGGTCCGTTTAGGGTACAGGTTAGGATAAGGGTACATGTTAGGTTTAGGGTAGGTGTTAGGGTTAGGGTACGCGTTAGAGTTAGGATAGTTATTAAACCTATCCCACTCTCTAGATACCCCTTAGCACGTAAAGGAATATTATCTGGGGGTCCAGCCATGGAGAAGAGTTTAGACACTAGGATAAGATAAGGAACACACCCATTATAAAGAAATCACATTAGGATTCTCTTTTTAAGGTGTTCCTTAAAACACTAGTGCTTAGGAAATCTATTGGAGGCAGAAGCAGTCAATGGTAGCCTAGGGTTAGGGTTAGGCTTAGGGTTAGGCTTAGGGTACGGCTTAGGGTACGGGTTCGGGTACGGCGTAGGGTATGGGTTAGGGTTAGGGTTAGTGTTAGGGTTAGGGATCGGTTTAGGGTACGGGTTAGGATTAGGGTACGTGTTAGGGTTAGGGTAGGGGTTAGGGTTAGGGTACGCGTTAGGGTTAGGGTAGTTATTAAACCTATCCCACTCTCTAGATACCCCTTAGCACGTAAAGGAATATTATTTGGGAGTCCAGCCATGGAGAAGAGTTTAGACACTAGGATAAGATAAGGAACACACCCATTATAAAGAAATCACATTAGGATTCACTTTTTAAGCTGTTCCTTCAAACACTAGTGCTTAGGAAATCTATTGGAGGCAGAAGCAGTCAAGGGTAGCCGAGGGTTAGGGTTAGGCTTAGGGTTAGGCTTAGGGTACGGCTTAGGGTACGGGTTCGGGGAGGGGTTCGAGTACGGCGTAGGGTATGGGTTAGGGTTAGGGTTAGGGTTAGTGTTGGGGCTCGGTTTAGGGTACGGGTTAGGATTAGGGTACGTGTTAGGGTTAGGGTAGGGGATAGGGTTAGGGTACGCGTTAGGGTTAGGGTAGTTATTAAATCTATCCCACTCTCTAGATACCCCTTAGCACGTAAAGGAATATTATTTGCGGGTCCAGCCATGGAGAAGAGTTTAGACACTAGGATAAAATAAGGAACACATACATTATAAAGAAATCACATTAGGATTCTCTTTTTAAGCTGTTCCTTAAAACACTAGTGCTTAGGAAATCTATTGGAGGCAGAAGCAGTCAAGGGTAGCCTAGGGTTAGGGTTAGGCTTAGGGTTAGGCTTAGGGTACGGCTTAGGGTACGGGTTCGGGGAGGGGTTCTGGTATGGCGTAGGGTATGGGTTAGGGTTAGGGTTAGGGTTAGGGTTAGGGCTCGGTTTAGGGTACGGGTTAGGATTAGGGTACGTGTTAGGGTTAGGGTAGGGGTTAGGGTTAGGGTACGCGTTAGGGTTAGGGTAGTTAGTAAACCTATCCCACTCTCTAGATACCCCTTAGCACGTAAAGGAATATTATTTGGGGGTCCAGCCATGGAGAAGAGTTTAGACACTAGGATAAGATAAGGAACACACCCATTATAAAGAAATCACATTAGGATTCTCTTTTTAAGCTGTTCCTTAAAACACTAGTGCTTAGGAAATCTATTGGAGGCAGAAGCAGTCAAGGGTAGCCTAGGGTTAGGGTTAGGCTTAGGGTTAGGCTTAGGGTACGGCTTAGGCTACGGGTTTGGGGAGGGGTTCGGGTACGGCGTAGGGTATGGGTTAGGGTTAGGGTTAGGGTTTGAGTTAGGGTTAGGGCTCGGTTTTGGGTACGGGTTAGGATTAGGGTACGTTTTAGGGTTAGGGTAGGGGTTAGGGTTAGTGTTAGGGTTAGGGTTAGGGCAGTTATTAAACCTATCCCACTCTCTAGATACCCCTTAGCACGTAAAGGAATATTATTTGGGGGTCCAGCCATGGAGAAGAGTTTAGACACTAGGATAAGATAAGGAACACACCCATTATAAAGAAATCACATTAGGATTCTCTTTTTAAGCTGTTCCTTCAAACACTAGTGCTTAGGAAATCTATTGGAGGCAGAAGCAGTCAAGGGTAGCCTAGGGTTAGGGTTAGGCTTAGGGTTAGGCTTAGGGTTCAGCTTAGGGTACGGTTCGGGGAGGGGTTCGGGCACGGCGTAGGGTATGGTTTAGGGTTAGGGTTAGGGTTCGTGTTAGGGTTAGGGCTCGGTTTAGGGTACGGGTTAGGATTAGGGTACGTGTTAGGGTTAGGGTAGGGGTTAGGGTTATGGTACGCGTTAGGGTTAGGGTAGTTATTAAACCTATCCCACTCTCTAGATACCCCTTAGCACGTAAAGGAATATTATTTCGGGGTCAAGCCATGGAGAAGAGTTTACACACTAGGATAAGATAAGGAACACACCCATTATAAAGAAATCACATTAGGATTCTCTTTTTAAGCTGTTCCTTCAAACACTAGTGCTTAGGAAATCTATTGGAGGCAGAAGCAGTCAAGGGTAGCCTAGGGTTAGGGTTAGGCTTAGTGTTAGGCTTAGGGTACGGCTTAGGGTACGGGTTCGGGGAGGGGTTCGGATACGGCGTAGGGTATGGGTTAGGGTTAGGGTTAGGGTTAGTGTTAGGGTTAGGGCTCGGTTTAGGGTACGGGTTAGAATTAGGGTACGTGTTAGGGTTAGGGTAGGGGTTAGGGTTAGGGTACGCGTTAGGGTTAGGGTAGATATTAAACCTATCCCACTCTCTAGATACCCCTTAGCACGTAAAGGAATATTATTTGGGGGTCCAGCCATGGAGAAGAGTTTAGACACTAGGATAAGATAAGGAACACACCCATTATAAAGAAATCACATTAGGATTCTCTTTTTAAGCTGTTCCTTCAAACACTAGTGCTTAGGAAATCTATTGGAGGCAGAAGCAGTCAAGGGTAGCCTAGGGTTAGGGTTAGGCTTAGGGTTAGGGTTAGGGTACGGCTTAGGGTAGGGGTTCGGGGAGGGGTTCGGATACGGCGTAGGGTATGGGTTAGGGTTAGGGTTAGGGTTAGTGTTAGGGTTAGGGCTCGGTTTAGGGTACGGGTTAGAATTAGGGTACGTGTTAGGGTTAGGGTAGGGGTTAGGGTTAGGGTACGCGTTAGGGTTAGGGTAGATATTAAACCTATCCCACTCTCTAGATACCCCTTAGCACGTAAAGGAATATTATTTGGGGGTCCAGCCATGGAGAAGAGTTTAGACACTAGGATAAGATAAGGAACACACCCATTATAAAGAAATCACATTAGGATTCTCTTTTTAAGCTGTTCCTTCAAACACTAGTGCTTAGGAAATCTATTGGAGGCAGAAGCAGTCAAGGGTAGCCTAGGGTTAGGGTTAGGCTTAGGGTTAGGGTTAGGGTACGGCTTAGGGTAGGGGTTCGGGGAGGGGTTCGGGTACGGCGTAGGGTATGGGTTAGGGTTAGGGTTAGGGTTCGTGTTAGGGTTAGGGCTCGGTTTAGGGTATGGGTTAGGATTAGGGTACGTGTTAGGGTTAGGGTAGGGGTTAGGGTTAGGGTACGCATTAGGGTTAGGGTAGTTAGTAAACCTATCCCACTCTCTAGATACCCCTTAGCACGTAAAGGAATATTATTTGGGGGTCCAGCCATGGAGAAGAGTTTAGACACTAGGATAAGATAAGGAACACACCCATTATAAAGAAATCACATTAGGATTCTCTTTTTAAGCTGTTCCTTAAAACACTAGTGCTTAGGAAATCTATTGGAGGCAGAAGCAGTCAAGGGTAGCCTAGGGTTAGGGTTAGGCTTAGGGTTAGGCTTAGGGTACGGCCTAGGCTACGGGTTTGGGGAGGGGTTCGGGTACGGCGTAGGGTATGGGTTAGGGTTAGGGTTAGGGTTTGAGTTAGGGTTAGGGCTCGGTTTTGGGTACGGGTTAGGATTAGGGTACGTTTTATGGTTAGGGTAGGGGTTAGGGTTAGGGTTAGGGTTAGGGTTAGGGTTAGGGCAGTTATTAAACCTATCCCACTCTCTAGATACCCCTTAGCACGTAAAGGAATATTATTTGGGGGTCCAGCCATGGAGAAGAGTTTAGACACTAGGATAAGATAAGGAACACACCCATTATAAAGAAATCACATTAGGATTCTCTTTTTAAGCTGTTCCTTCAAACACTAGTGCTTAGGAAATCTATTGGAGGCAGAAGCAGTCAAGGGTAGCCTAGGGTTAGGGTTAGGCTTAGGGTTAGGCTTAGGGTTCAGCTTAGGGTACGGTTCGGGGAGGGGTTCGGGTACGGCGTAGGGTATGGTTTAGGGTTAGGGTTAGGGTTAGTGTTAGGGTTAGGGCTCGGTTTAGGGTACGGGTTAGGATTAGGGTACGTGTTAGGGTTAGGGTAGGGGTTAGGGTACGCGTTAGGGTTAGGGTAGTTATTAAACCTATCCCACTCTCTCGATACCGCTTAGCACGTCAAGGAATATTATTTGGGGGTACAGCCATGCAAAAGAGTTTAGACACTAGGACAAGATAAGGAACACACCCATTATAAAGAAATCACATTAGGATTCTCTTTTTAAGCTGTTCCTTAAAACATTAGTGCTTAGGAAATCTATTGGACGCAGAAGCAGTCAAGGGTAGCCTAGGGTTAGGGTTAGGCTTAGGGTTAGGCTTAGGGTACGGCTTAGGGTATGGGTTCGGGGAGGGGTTCGGGTACGGCGTAGGGTATGGGTTACGGTTAGTGTTAGGGTTAGTGTTAGGGTTAGGGCTCGGATTAGGGTATGGGTTAGGATTAGGGTATGTGTTAGGGTTAGGGTAGGGGTTAGGGTTAGGGTACGTGTTAGGGTTAGGGTAGTTATTAAACCTATCCCACTCTCTAGATACCCCTTAGCACGTAAAGGAATATTATTTGGGGGTCCAGCCATGGAGAAGAGTTTAGACACTAGGATAAGATAAAGAACACACCCATTATAAAGAAATCACATTAGGATTCTCTTTTTAAGCTGTTCCTTAAAACACTAATGCTAAGGAAATCTATTGCAGGCTGAAGCAGTCAAGGGTAGCCTAGGGTTAGGCTTAGGGTGAGGGTTACGCTTACGGTACGGCTTAGGATACGGGTTCGGGGAGGGGTTCGTGTATGGATTAAGGTATGGGTTAGGGTAAGGGTTAGGGTTACTGTTAGGGTTCGGGATCGGTTTAGGGTATGGGTTAGGATTAGGATACGTGTTAGGGTTAGGGTAGGGGTTAGGGTTAGGGTACGCGTTAGGGTTAGGGTAGTTATTAAACCTATCCCACACTCTAGATACCCCTTAGCACGTAAAGGAATATTATTTGGGGTTCCAGCCATGGAGAAGAGTTTAGGCACTAGGATAAGATAAGGAACACACCCATTATAAAGAAATCACATTAGGATTCTCTTTTTAAGCTGTTCCTTAAAACACAAGTGCTTAGGAAATCTACTGGAGGCAGAAGCAGTCAAGGGTAGCCTAGGGTTAGGCTTAGGGTGAGGGTTAGGCTTAGGGTACAGCTTAGGGTACCGGTTCGGGGAGGGGTTCGGGTACGGCGTAGGGTATGGGTTATGGTTAGGGTTAGTGTTAGGGTTAGGGCTCGGTTTAGGGTACGGGTTAGGATTAGGGTACGTGTTAGGGTTAGGGTAGGGGTTAGGGTTAGGGTACGCGTTAGGGTTAGGATAGTTATTAAACCTATCCCACTCTCTAGATACGCCTTAGCACATAAAGGAATATTATTTGGGGGTCCAGCCATGGAGAAGAGTTTAGACACTAGGATAAGATAAGGAACACACCCATTATAAAGAAATCACATTAGGATTCACTTTTTAAGCTATTCCTTAAAACACTAGTGCTTAAGAAATCTATTGGAGGCAGAAGCAGTCAAGGGTAGCCTAGTGTTAGGGTTAGGCTTAGGGTACAGCTTAGGGTACGGGTTTGGGGAGGGGTTCGGGTACGGCGTAGGGTAAGGTTTAGGGTTAGGGTTCGTGTTAGGGTTAGGGCTCGGTTCAGGGTACGGGTTAGGATTTGGGTACGTGTTAGGGTTAGGGTAGGGGTTAGGGTTAGGGTATGCGTTAGGGTTAGGGTATTTATTAAACCGATCCCATTCTCTAGATACCCCTTAGCACGTAAAGGAATATTATTTGGGGGTCCCACCATGGAGAAGAGTTTAGACACTAGGATAAGATAAGGAACACTCCCATTATAAAGAAATGACATTAGGATTCTCTTTTTAAGCTGTTCCTTAAAACACTAGTGCTTAGGAAATCTATTGGAGGCAGAAGCAGTCAAGGGTAGCCTAGGGTTAGGGTTAGGCTTAGGGTTAGGCTTAGGGTACGGCATAGGGTACGGGTTCGGGGAGGGTATCGGGTACAGCGTAGGGTATGGGTTAGGGTTAGGGTTAGCGTTAGTGTTAGGGTTTGGGGTCCGTTTAGGGTACAGGTTAGGATAAGGGTACATGTTAGGTTTAGGGTAGGTGTTAGGGTTAGGGTACGCGTTAGAGTTAGGATAGTTATTAAACCTATCCCACTCTCTAGATACCCCTTAGCACGTAAAGGAATATTATCTGGGGGTCCAGCCATGGAGAAGAGTTTAGACACTAGGATAAGATAAGGAACACACCCATTATAAAGAAATCACATTAGGATTCTCTTTTTAAGGTGTTCCTTAAAACACTAGTGCTTAGGAAATCTATTGGAGGCAGAAGCAGTCAATGGTAGCCTAGGGTTAGGGTTAGGCTTAGGGTTAGGCTTAGGGTACGGCTTAGGGTACGGGTTCGGGTACGGCGTAGGGTATGGGTTAGGGTTAGGGTTAGTGTTAGGGTTAGGGATCGGTTTAGGGTACGGGTTAGGATTAGGGTACGTGTTAGGGTTAGGGTAGGGGTTAGGGTTAGGGTACGCGTTAGGGTTAGGGTAGTTATTAAACCTATCCCACTCTCTAGATACCCCTTAGCACGTAAAGGAATATTATTTGGGAGTCCAGCCATGGAGAAGAGTTTAGACACTAGGATAAGATAAGGAACACACCCATTATAAAGAAATCACATTAGGATTCACTTTTTAAGCTGTTCCTTCAAACACTAGTGCTTAGGAAATCTATTGGAGGCAGAAGCAGTCAAGGGTAGCCGAGGGTTAGGGTTAGGCTTAGGGTTAGGCTTAGGGTACGGCTTAGGGTACGGGTTCGGGGAGGGGTTCGAGTACGGCGTAGGGTATGGGTTAGGGTTAGGGTTAGGGTTAGTGTTGGGGCTCGGTTTAGGGTACGGGTTAGGATTAGGGTACGTGTTAGGGTTAGGGTAGGGGTTAGGGTTAGGGTACGCGTTAGGGTTAGGGTAGTTATTAAATCTATCCCACTCTCTAGATACCCCTTAGCACGTAAAGGAATATTATTTGCGGGTCCAGCAATGGAGAAGAGTTTAGACACTAGGATAAAATAAGGAACACATACATTATAAAGAAATCACATTAGGATTCTCTTTTTAAGCTGTTCCTTAAAACACTAGTGCTTAGGAAATCTATTGGAGGCAGAAGCAGTCAAGGGTAGCCTAGGGTTAGGGTTAGGCTTAGGGTTAGGCTTAGGGTACGGCTTAGGGTACGGGTTCGGGGAGGGGTTCTGGTATGGCGTAGGGTATGGGTTAGGGTTAGGGTTAGGGTTAGGGTTAGGGCTCGGTTTAGGGTACGGGTTAGGATTAGGGTACGTGTTAGGGTTAGGGTAGGGGTTAGGGTTAGGGTACGCGTTAGGGTTAGGGTAGTTAGTAAACCTATCCCACTCTCTAGATACCCCTTAGCACGTAAAGGAATATTATTTGGGGGTCCAGCCATGGAGAAGAGTTTAGACACTAGGATAAGATAAGGAACACACCCATTATAAAGAAATCACATTAGGATTCTCTTTTTAAGCTGTTCCTTAAAACACTAGTGCTTAGGAAATCTATTGGAGGCAGAAGCAGTCAAGGGTAGCCTAGGGTTAGGGTTAGGCTTAGGGTTAGGCTTAGGGTACGGCTTAGGCTACGGGTTTGGGGAGGGGTTCGGGTACGGCGTAGGGTATGGGTTAGGGTTAGGGTTAGGGTTTGAGTTAGGGTTAGGGCTCGGTTTTGGGTACGGGTTAGGATTAGGGTACGTTTTAGGGTTAGGGTAGGGGTTAGGGTTAGTGTTAGGGTTAGGGTTAGGGCAGTTATTAAACCTATCCCACTCTCTAGATACCCCTTAGCACGTAAAGGAATATTATTTGGGGGTCCAGCCATGGAGAAGAGTTTAGACACTAGGATAAGATAAGGAACACACCCATTATAAAGAAATCACATTAGGATTCTCTTTTTAAGCTGTTCCTTCAAACACTAGTGCTTAGGAAATCTATTGGAGGCAGAAGCAGTCAAGGGTAGCCTAGGGTTAGGTTTAGGCTTAGGGTTAGGCTTAGGGTTCAGCTTAGGGTACGGTTCGGGGAGGGGTTCGGGTACGGCGTAGGGTATGGTTTAGGGTTAGGGTTAGGGTTAGTGTTAGGGTTAGGGCTCGGTTTAGGGTACGGGTTAGGATTAGGGTACGTGTTAGGGTTAGGGTAGGGGTTAGGGTTAGGGTACGCGTTAGGGTTAGGGTAGTTATTAAACCTATCCCACTCTCTAGATACCCCTTAGCACGTAAAGGAATATTATTTCGGGGTCAAGCCATGGAGAAGAGTTTACACACTAGGATAAGATAAGGAACACACCCATTATAAAGAAATCACATTAGGATTCTCTTTTTAAGCTGTTCCTTCAAACACTAGTGCTTAGGAAATCTATTGGAGGCAGAAGCAGTCAAGGGTAGCCTAGGGTTAGGGTTAGGCTTAGGGTTAGGCTTAGGGTTAGGCTTAGGGTACGGCTTAGGGTACGGGTTCGGGGAGGGGTTCGGGTACGGCGTAGGGTATGGGTTAGGGTTAGGGTTAGGGTTAGTGTTAGGGTTAGGGCTCGGTTTAGGGTACGGGTTAGAATTAGGGTACGTGTTAGGGTTAGGGTAGGGGTTAGGGTTAGGGTACGCGTTAGGGTTAGGATAGATATTAAACCTATCCCACTCTCTAGATACCCCTTAGCACGTAAAGGAATATTATTTGGGGGTCCAGCCATGGAGAAGAGTTTAGACACTAGGATAATATAAGGAACACACCCATTATAAAGAAATCACATTAGGATTCTCTTTTTAAGCTGTTCCTTCAAACACTAGTGCTTAGGAAATCTATTGGAGGCAGAAGCAGTCAAGGGTAGCCTAGGGTTAGGGTTAGGCTTAGGGTTAGGCTTAGGGTTCAGCTTAGGGTACGGTTCGGGGAGGGGTTCGGGTACGGCGTAGGGTATGGTTTAGGGTTAGGGTTAGGGTTAGTGTTAGGGTTAGGGCTCGGTTTAGGGTACGGGTTAGGATTAGGGTACGTGTTAGGGTTAGGGTAGGGGTTAGGGTTAGGGTACGCGTTAGGGTTAGGGTAGTTATTAAACCTATCCCACTCTCTAGATACCCCTTAGCACGTAAAGGAATATTATTTCGGGGTCAAGCCATGGAGAAGAGTTTACACACTAGGATAAGATAAGGAACACACCCATTATAAAGAAATCACATTAGGATTCTCTTTTTAAGCTGTTCCTTCAAACACTAGTGCTTAGGAAATCTATTGGAGGCAGAAGCAGTCAAGGGTAGCCTAGGGTTAGGGTTAGGCTTAGGGTTAGGCTTAGGGTACGGCTTAGGGTACGGGTTCGGGGAGGGGTTCGGGTACGGCGTAGGGTATGGGTTAGGGTTAGGGTTAGGGTTAGTGTTAGGGTTAGGGCTCGGTTTAGGGTACGGGTTAGAATTAGGGTACGTGTTAGGGTTAGGGTAGGGGTTAGGGTTAGGGTACGCGTTAGGGTTAGGGTAGATATTAAACCTATCCCACTCTCTAGATACCCCTTAGCACGTAAAGGAATATTATTTGGGGTTCCAGCCATGGAGAAGAGTTTAGACACTAGGATAAGATAAGGAACACACCCATTATAAAGAAATCACATTAGGATTCTCTTTTTAAGCTGTTCCTTCAAACACTAGTGCTTAGGAAATCTATTGGAGGCAGAAGCAGTCAAGGGTAGCCTAGGGTTAGGGTTAGGCTTAGGGTTAGGGTTAGGGTACGGCTTAGGGTAGGGGTTCGGGGAGGGGTTCGGGTACGGTGTAGGGTATGGGTTAGGGTTAGGGTTAGGGTTCGTGTTAGGGTTAGGGCTCGGTTTAGGGTATGGGTTAGGATTAGGGTACGTGTTAGGGTTAGGGTAGGGGTTAGGGTTAGGGTACGCATTAGGGTTAGGGTAGTTAGTAAACCTATCCCACTCTCTAGATACCCCTTAGCACGTAAAGGAATATTATTTGGGGGTCCAGCCATGGAGAAGAGTTTAGACACTAGGATAAGATAAGGAACACACCCATTATAAAGAAATCACATTAGGATTCTCTTTTTAAGCTGTTCCTTCAAACACTAGTGCTTAGGAAATCTATTGGAGGCAGAAGCAGTCAAGGGTAGCCTAGGGTTAGGGTTAGGCTTAGGGTTAGGCTTAGGGTTCAGCTTAGGGTACGGTTCGGGGAGGGGTTCGGGTACGGCGTAGGGTATGGTTTAGGGTTAGGGTTAGGGTTAGTGTTAGGGTTAGGGCTCGGTTTAGGGTACGGGTTAGGATTAGGGTACGTGTTAGGGTTAGGGTAGGGGTTAGGGTTAGGGTACGCGTTAGGGTTAGGGTAGTTATTAAACCTATCCCACTCTCTAGATACCCCTTAGCACGTAAAGGAATATTATTTCGGGGTCAAGCCATGGAGAAGAGTTTACACACTAGGATAAGATAAGGAACACACCCATTATAAAGAAATCACATTAGGATTCTCTTTTTAAGCTGTTCCTTCAAACACTAGTGCTTAGGAAATCTATTGGAGGCAGAAGCAGTCAAGGGTAGCCTAGGGTTAGGGTTAGGCTTAGGGTTAGGCTTAGGGTACGGCTTAGGGTACGGGTTCGGGGAGGGGTTCGGGTACGGCGTAGGGTATGGGTTAGGGTTAGGGTTAGGGTTAGTGTTAGGGTTAGGGCTCGGTTTAGGGTACGGTTTAGGATTAGGGTACGTGTTAGGGTTAGGGTAGGGGTTAGGGTTAGGGTACGCGTTAGGGTTAGGGTAGTTATTAAACCTATCCCACTCTCTAGATACCCCTTAGCACGTAAAGGAATATTATTTGGGGGTCCAGCAATGGAGAAGAGTTTAGACACTAGGATAAGATAAGGAACACACCCATTATAAAGAAATCACATTAGGATTCTCTTTTTAAGCTGTTCCTTCAAACACTAGTGCTTAGGAAATCTATTGGAGGCAGAAGCAGTCAAGGGTAGCCTAGGGTTAGGGTTAGGCTTAGGGTTAGGCTTAGGGTACGGCTTAGGGTAGGGGTTCGGGGAGGGGTTCGGGTACGGCGTAGGGTATGGGTTAGGGTTAGGGTTAGGGTTCGTGTTAGGGTTAGGGCTCGGTTTAGGGTATGGGTTAGGATTAGGGTACGTGTTAGGGTTAGGGTAGGGGTTAGGGTTAGGGTACGCATTAGGGTTAGGGTAGTTAGTAAACCTATCCCACTCTCTAGATACCCCTTAGCACGTAAAGGAATATTATTTGGGGGTCCAGCCATGGAGAAGAGTTTAGACACTAGGATAAGATAAGGAACACACCCATTATAAAGAAATCACATTAGGATTCTCTTTTTAAGCTGTTCCTTAAAACACTAGTGCTTAGGAAATCTATTGGAGGCAGAAGCAGTCAAGGGTAGCCTAGGGTTAGGGTTAGGCTTAGGGTTAGGCTTAGGGTACGGCTTAGGCTACGGGTTTGGGGAGGGGTTCGGGTACGGCGTAGGGTATGGGTTAGGGTTAGGGTTAGGGTTTGAGTTAGGGTTAGGGCTCGGTTTTGGGTACGGGTTAGGATTAGGGTACGTTTTAGGGTTAGGGTAGGGGTTAGGGTTAGGGTTAGGGTTAGGGTTAGGGCAGTTATTAAACCTATCCCACTCTCTAGATACCCCTTAGCACGTAAAGGAATATTATTTCGGGGTCAAGCCATGGAGAAGAGTTTACACACTAGGATAAGATAAGGAACACACCCATTATAAAGAAATCACATTAGGATTCTCTTTTTAAGCTGTTCCTTCAAACACTAGTGCTTAGGAAATCTATTGGAGGCAGAAGCAGTCAAGGGTAGCCTAGGGTTAGGGTTAGGCTTAGGGTTAGGCTTAGGGTACGGCTTAGGGTAGGGGTTCGGGGAGGGGTTCGGGTACGGCGTAGGGTATGGGTTAGGGTTAGGGTTAGGGTTAGTGTTAGGGTTAGGGCTCGGTTTAGGGTACGGGTTAGGATTAGGGTACGTGTTAGGGTTAGGGTAGGGGTTAGGGTTAGGGTACGCGTTAGGGTTAGGGTAGTTATTAAACCTATCCCACTCTCTAGATACCCCTTAGCACGTAAAGGAATATTATTTGGGGGTCCAGCAATGGAGAAGAGTTTAGACACTAGGATAAGATAAGGAACACACCCATTATAAAGAAATCACATTAGGATTCTCTTTTTAAGCTGTTCCTTCAAACACTAGTGCTTAGGAAATCTATTGGAGGCAGAAGCAGTCAAGGGTAGCCTAGGGTTAGGGTTAGGCTTAGGGTTAGGCTTAGGGTACGGCTTAGGGTACGGGTTCGGGGAGGGGTTCGGGTACGGCGTAGGGTATGGGTTAGGGTTAGGGTTAGGGTTAGTGTTAGGGTTAGGGCTCGGTTTAGGGTACGGGTTAGGATTAGGGTACGTGTTAGGGTTAGGGTAGGGGTTAGGGTTAGGGTACGCGTTAGGCTTAGGGTAGTTATTAAACCTATCCCACTCTCTAGATACCCCTTAGCACGTAAAGGAATATTATTTCGGGGTCAAGCCATGGAGAAGAGTTTACACACTAGGATAAGATAAGGAACACACCCATTATAAAGAAATCACATTAGGATTCTCTTTTTAAGCTGTTCCTTCAAACACTAGTGCTTAGGAAATCTATTGGAGGCAGAAGCAGTCAAGGGTAGCCTAGGGTTAGGGTTAGGCTTAGGGTTAGGCTTAGGGTACGGCTTAGGGTACGGGTTCGGGGAGGGGTTCGGGTACGGCGTAGGGTATGGGTTAGGGTTAGGGTTAGGGTTAGTGTTAGGGTTAGGGCTCGGTTTAGGGTACGGGTTAGAATTAGGGTACGTGTTAGGGTTAGGGTAGGGGTTAGGGTTAGGGTACGCGTTAGGGTTAGGGTAGATATTAAACCTATCCCACTCTCTAGATACCCCTTAGCACGTAAAGGAATATTATTTGGGGTTCCAGCCATGGAGAAGAGTTTAGACACTAGGATAAGATAAGGAACACACCCATTATAAAGAAATCACATTAGGATTCTCTTTTTAAGCTGTTCCTTCAAACACTAGTGCTTAGGAAATCTATTGGAGGCAGAAGCAGTCAAGGGTAGCCTAGGGTTAGGGTTAGGCTTAGGGTTAGGGTTAGGGTACGGCTTAGGGTAGGGGTTCGGGGAGGGGTTCGGGTACGGTGTAGGGTATGGGTTAGGGTTAGGGTTAGGGTTCGTGTTAGGGTTAGGGCTCGGTTTAGGGTATGGGTTAGGATTAGGGTACGTGTTAGGGTTAGGGTAGGGGTTAGGGTTAGGGTACGCATTAGGGTTAGGGTAGTTAGTAAACCTATCCCACTCTCTAGATACCCCTTAGCACGTAAAGGAATATTATTTGGGGGTCCAGCCATGGAGAAGAGTTTAGACACTAGGATAAGATAAGGAACACACCCATTATAAAGAAATCACATTAGGATTCTCTTTTTAAGCTGTTCCTTCAAACACTAGTGCTTAGGAAATCTATTGGAGGCAGAAGCAGTCAAGGGTAGCCTAGGGTTAGGGTTAGGCTTAGGGTTAGGCTTAGGGTTCAGCTTAGGGTACGGTTCGGGGAGGGGTTCGGGTACGGCGTAGGGTATGGTTTAGGGTTAGGGTTAGGGTTAGTGTTAGGGTTAGGGCTCGGTTTAGGGTACGGGTTAGGATTAGGGTACGTGTTAGGGTTAGGGTAGGGGTTAGGGTTAGGGTACGCGTTAGGGTTAGGGTAGTTATTAAACCTATCCCACTCTCTAGATACCCCTTAGCACGTAAAGGAATATTATTTCGGGGTCAAGCCATGGAGAAGAGTTTACACACTAGGATAAGATAAGGAACACACCCATTATAAAGAAATCACATTAGGATTCTCTTTTTAAGCTGTTCCTTCAAACACTAGTGCTTAGGAAATCTATTGGAGGCAGAAGCAGTCAAGGGTAGCCTAGGGTTAGGGTTAGGCTTAGGGTTAGGCTTAGGGTACGGCTTAGGGTACGGGTTCGGGGAGGGGTTCGGGTACGGCGTAGGGTATGGGTTAGGGTTAGGGTTAGGGTTAGTGTTAGGGTTAGGGCTCGGTTTAGGGTACGGGTTAGGATTAGGGTACGTGTTAGGGTTAGGGTAGGGGTTAGGGTTAGGGTACGCGTTAGGGTTAGGGTAGTTATTAAACCTATCCCACTCTCTAGATACCCCTTAGCACGTAAAGGAATATTATTTGGGGGTCCAGCAATGGAGAAGAGTTTAGACACTAGGATAAGATAAGGAACACACCCATTATAAAGAAATCACATTAGGATTCTCTTTTTAAGCTGTTCCTTCAAACACTAGTGCTTAGGAAATCTATTGGAGGCAGAAGCAGTCAAGGGTAGCCTAGGGTTAGGGTTAGGCTTAGGGTTAGGCTTAGGGTACGGCTTAGGGTACGGGTTCGGGGAGGGGTTCGGGTACGGCGTAGGGTATGCGTTAGGGTTAGGGTTAGGGTTAGTGTTAGGGTTAGGGCTCGGTTTAGGGTACGGTTTAGGATTAGGGTACGTGTTAGGGTTAGGGTAGGGGTTAGGGTTAGGGTACGCGTTAGGGTTAGGGTAGTTATTAAACCTATCCCACTCTCTAGATACCCCTTAGCACGTAAAGGAATATTATTTGGGGGTCCAGCAATGGAGAAGAGTTTAGACACTAGGATAAGATAAGGAACACACCCATTATAAAGAAATCACATTAGGATTCTCTTTTTAAGCTGTTCCTTCAAACACTAGTGCTTAGGAAATCTATTGGAGGCAGAAGCAGTCAAGGGTAGCCTAGGGTTAGGGTTAGGCTTAGGGTTAGGCTTAGGGTACGGCTTAGGGTAGGGGTTCGGGGAGGGGTTCGGGTACGGCGTAGGGTATGGGTTAGGGTTAGGGTTAGGGTTCGTGTTAGGGTTAGGGCTCGGTTTAGGGTATGGGTTAGGATTAGGGTACGTGTTAGGGTTAGGGTAGGGGTTAGGGTTAGGGTACGCATTAGGGTTAGGGTAGTTAGTAAACCTATCCCACTCTCTAGATACCCCTTAGCACGTAAAGGAATATTATTTGGGGGTCCAGCCATGGAGAAGAGTTTAGACACTAGGATAAGATAAGGAACACACCCATTATAAAGAAATCACATTAGGATTCTCTTTTTAAGCTGTTCCTTAAAACACTAGTGCTTAGGAAATCTATTGGAGGCAGAAGCAGTCAAGGGTAGCCTAGGGTTAGGGTTAGGCTTAGGGTTAGGCTTAGGGTACGGCTTAGGCTACGGGTTTGGGGAGGGGTTCGGGTACGGCGTAGGGTATGGGTTAGGGTTAGGGTTAGGGTTTGAGTTAGGGTTAGGGCTCGGTTTTGGGTACGGGTTAGGATTAGGGTACGTTTTAGGGTTAGGGTAGGGGTTAGGGTTAGGGTTAGGGTTAGGGTTAGGGCAGTTATTAAACCTATCCCACTCTCTAGATACCCCTTAGCACGTAAAGGAATATTATTTGGGGGTCCAGCCATGGAGAAGAGTTTAGACACTAGGATAAGATAAGGAACACACCCATTATAAAGAAATCACATTAGGATTCTCTTTTTAAGCTGTTCCTTCAAACACTAGTGCTTAGGAAATCTATTGGAGGCAGAAGCAGTCAAGGGTAGCCTAGGGTTAGGGTTAGGCTTAGGGTTAGGCTTAGGGTTCAGCTTAGGGTACGGTTCGGGGAGGGGTTCGGGTACGGCGTAGGGTATGGTTTAGGGTTAGGGTTAGGGTTAGTGTTAGGGTTAGGGCTCGGTTTAGGGTACGGGTTAGGATTAGGGTACGTGTTAGGGTTAGGGTAGGGGTTAGGGTTAGGGTACGCGTTAGGGTTAGGGTAGTTATTAAACCTATCCCACTCTCTAGATACCCCTTAGCACGTAAAGGAATATTATTTCGGGGTCAAGCCATGGAGAAGAGTTTACACACTAGGATAAGATAAGGAACACACCCATTATAAAGAAATCACATTAGGATTCTCTTTTTAAGCTGTTCCTTCAAACACTAGTGCTTAGGAAATCTATTGGAGGCAGAAGCAGTCAAGGGTAGCCTAGGGTTAGGGTTAGGCTTAGGGTTAGGCTTAGGGTACGGCTTAGGGTAGGGGTTCGGGGAGGGGTTCGAGTACGGCGTAGGGTATGGGTTAGGGTTAGGGTTAGGGTTAGTGTTAGGGTTAGGGCTCGGTTTAGGGTACGGGTTAGGATTAGGGTACGTGTTAGGGTTAGGGTAGGGGTTAGGGTTAGGGTACGCGTTAGGGTTAGGGTAGTTATTAAACCTATCCCACTCTCTAGATACCCCTTAGCACGTAAAGGAATATTATTTGGGGGTCCAGCAATGGAGAAGAGTTTAGACACTAGGATAAGATAAGGAACACACCCATTATAAAGAAATCACATTAGGATTCTCTTTTTAAGCTGTTCCTTCAAACACTAGTGCTTAGGAAATCTATTGGAGGCAGAAGCAGTCAAGGGTAGCCTAGGGTTAGGGTTAGGCTTAGGGTTAGGCTTAGGGTACGGCTTAGGGTACGGGTTCGGGGAGGGGTTCGGGTACGGCGTAGGGTATGGGTTAGGGTTAGGGTTAGGGTTAGTGTTAGGGTTAGGGCTCGGTTTAGGGTACGGGTTAGGATTAGGGTACGTGTTAGGGTTAGGGTAGGGGTTAGGGTTAGGGTACGCGTTAGGCTTAGGGTAGTTATTAAACCTATCCCACTCTCTAGATACCCCTTAGCACGTAAAGGAATATTATTTCGGGGTCAAGCCATGGAGAAGAGTTTACACACTAGGATAAGATAAGGAACACACCCATTATAAAGAAATCACATTAGGATTCTCTTTTTAAGCTGTTCCTTCAAACACTAGTGCTTAGGAAATCTATTGGAGGCAGAAGCAGTCAAGGGTAGCCTAGGGTTAGGGTTAGGCTTAGGGTTAGGCTTAGGGTACGGCTTAGGGTACGGGTTCGGGGAGGGGTTCGGGTACGGCGTAGGGTATGGGTTAGGGTTAGGGTTAGGGTTAGTGTTAGGGTTAGGGCTCGGTTTAGGGTACGGGTTAGAATTAGGGTACGTGTTAGGGTTAGGGTAGGGGTTAGGGTTAGGGTACGCGTTAGGGTTAGGGTAGATATTAAACCTATCCCACTCTCTAGATACCCCTTAGCACGTAAAGGAATATTATTTGGGGTTCCAGCCATGGAGAAGAGTTTAGACACTAGGATAAGATAAGGAACACACCCATTATAAAGAAATCACATTAGGATTCTCTTTTTAAGCTGTTCCTTCAAACACTAGTGCTTAGGAAATCTATTGGAGGCAGAAGCAGTCAAGGGTAGCCTAGGGTTAGGGTTAGGCTTAGGGTTAGGGTTAGGGTACGGCTTAGGGTAGGGGTTCGGGGAGGGGTTCGGGTACGGTGTAGGGTATGGGTTAGGGTTAGGGTTAGGGTTCGTGTTAGGGTTAGGGCTCGGTTTAGGGTATGGGTTAGGATTAGGGTACGTGTTAGGGTTAGGGTAGGGGTTAGGGTTAGGGTACGCATTAGGGTTAGGGTAGTTAGTAAACCTATCCCACTCTCTAGATACCCCTTAGCACGTAAAGGAATATTATTTGGGGGTCCAGCCATGGAGAAGAGTTTAGACACTAGGATAAGATAAGGAACACACCCATTATAAAGAAATCACATTAGGATTCTCTTTTTAAGCTGTTCCTTCAAACACTAGTGCTTAGGAAATCTATTGGAGGCAGAAGCAGTCAAGGGTAGCCTAGGGTTAGGGTTAGGCTTAGGGTTAGGCTTAGGGTTCAGCTTAGGGTACGGTTCGGGGAGGGGTTCGGGTACGGCGTAGGGTATGGTTTAGGGTTAGGGTTAGGGTTAGTGTTAGGGTTAGGGCTCGGTTTAGGGTACGGGTTAGGATTAGGGTACGTGTTAGGGTTAGGGTAGGGGTTAGGGTTAGGGTACGCGTTAGGGTTAGGGTAGTTATTAAACCTATCCCACTCTCTAGATACCCCTTAGCACGTAAAGGAATATTATTTCGGGGTCAAGCCATGGAGAAGAGTTTACACACTAGGATAAGATAAGGAACACACCCATTATAAAGAAATCACATTAGGATTCTCTTTTTAAGCTGTTCCTTCAAACACTAGTGCTTAGGAAATCTATTGGAGGCAGAAGCAGTCAAGGGTAGCCTAGGGTTAGGGTTAGGCTTAGGGTTAGGCTTAGGGTACGGCTTAGGGTACGGGTTCGGGGAGGGGTTCGGGTACGGCGTAGGGTATGGGTTAGGGTTAGGGTTAGGGTTAGTGTTAGGGTTAGGGCTCGGTTTAGGGTACGGGTTAGGATTAGGGTACGTGTTAGGGTTAGGGTAGGGGTTAGGGTTAGGGTACGCGTTAGGGTTAGGGTAGTTATTAAACCTATCCCACTCTCTAGATACCCCTTAGCACGTAAAGGAATATTATTTGGGGGTCCAGCAATGGAGAAGAGTTTAGACACTAGGATAAGATAAGGAACACACCCATTATAAAGAAATCACATTAGGATTCTCTTTTTAAGCTGTTCCTTCAAACACTAGTGCTTAGGAAATCTATTGGAGGCAGAAGCAGTCAAGGGTAGCCTAGGGTTAGGGTTAGGCTTAGGGTTAGGCTTAGGGTACGGCTTAGGGTAGGGGTTCGGGGAGGGGTTCGGGTACGGCGTAGGGTATGGGTTAGGGTTAGGGTTAGGGTTCGTGTTAGGGTTAGGGCTCGGTTTAGGGTATGGGTTAGGATTAGGGTACGTGTTAGGGTTAGGGTAGGGGTTAGGGTTAGGGTACGCATTAGGGTTAGGGTAGTTAGTAAACCTATCCCACTCTCTAGATACCCCTTAGCACGTAAAGGAATATTATTTGGGGGTCCAGCCATGGAGAAGAGTTTAGACACTAGGATAAGATAAGGAACACACCCATTATAAAGAAATCACATTAGGATTCTCTTTTTAAGCTGTTCCTTAAAACACTAGTGCTTAGGAAATCTATTGGAGGCAGAAGCAGTCAAGGGTAGCCTAGGGTTAGGGTTAGGCTTAGGGTTAGGCTTAGGGTACGGCTTAGGCTACGGGTTTGGGGAGGGGTTCGGGTACGGCGTAGGGTATGGGTTAGGGTTAGGGTTAGGGTTTGAGTTAGGGTTAGGGCTCGGTTTTGGGTACGGGTTAGGATTAGGGTACGTTTTAGGGTTAGGGTAGGGGTTAGGGTTAGGGTTAGGGTTAGGGTTAGGGCAGTTATTAAACCTATCCCACTCTCTAGATACCCCTTAGCACGTAAAGGAATATTATTTGGGGGTCCAGCCATGGAGAAGAGTTTAGACACTAGGATAAGATAAGGAACACACCCATTATAAAGAAATCACATTAGGATTCTCTTTTTAAGCTGTTCCTTCAAACACTAGTGCTTAGGAAATCTATTGGAGGCAGAAGCAGTCAAGGGTAGCCTAGGGTTAGGGTTAGGCTTAGGGTTAGGCTTAGGGTTCAGCTTAGGGTACGGTTCGGGGAGGGGTTCGGGTACGGCGTAGGGTATGGTTTAGGGTTAGGGTTAGGGTTAGTGTTAGGGTTAGGGCTCGGTTTAGGGTACGGGTTAGGATTAGGGTACGTGTTAGGGTTAGGGTAGGGGTTAGGGTTAGGGTACGCGTTAGGGTTAGTGTAGTTATTAAACCTATCCCACTCTCTAGATACCCCTTAGCACGTAAAGGAATATTATTTCGGGGTCAAGCCATGGAGAAGAGTTTACACACTAGGATAAGATAAGGAACACACCCATTATAAAGAAATCACATTAGGATTCTCTTTTTAAGCTGTTCCTTCAAACACTAGTGCTTAGGAAATCTATTGGAGGCAGAAGCAGTCAAGGGTAGCCTAGGGTTAGGGTTAGGCTTAGGGTTAGGCTTAGGGTACGGCTTAGGGTAGGGGTTCGGGGAGGGGTTCGGGTACGGCGTAGGGTATGGGTTAGGGTTAGGGTTAGGGTTAGTGTTAGGGTTAGGGCTCGGTTTAGGGTACGGGTTAGGATTAGGGTACGTGTTAGGGTTAGGGTAGGGGTTAGGGTTAGGGTACGCGTTAGGGTTAGGGTAGTTATTAAACCTATCCCACTCTCTAGATACCCCTTAGCACGTAAAGGAATATTATTTGGGGGTCCAGCAATGGAGAAGAGTTTAGACACTAGGATAAGATAAGGAACACACCCATTATAAAGAAATCACATTAGGATTCTCTTTTTAAGCTGTTCCTTCAAACACTAGTGCTTAGGAAATCTATTGGAGGCAGAAGCAGTCAAGGGTAGCCTAGGGTTAGGGTTAGGCTTAGGGTTAGGCTTAGGGTACGGCTTAGGGTACGGGTTCGGGGAGGGGTTCGGGTACGGCGTAGGGTATGGGTTAGGGTTAGGGTTAGGGTTAGTGTTAGGGTTAGGGCTCGGTTTAGGGTACGGGTTAGGATTAGGGTACGTGTTAGGGTTAGGGTAGGGGTTAGGGTTAGGGTACGCGTTAGGCTTAGGGTAGTTATTAAACCTATCCCACTCTCTAGATACCCCTTAGCACGTAAAGGAATATTATTTGGGGGTCCAGCCATGGAGAAGAGTTTAGACACTAGGATAAGATAAGGAACACACCCATTATAAAGAAATCACATTAGGATTCTCTTTTTAAGCTGTTCCTTCAAACACTAGTGCTTAGGAAATCTACTGGAGGCAGAAGCAGTCAAGGGTAGCCTAGGGTTAGGGTTAGGCTTAGGGTTAGGCTTAGGGTACGGCTTAGGGTACGGGTTCGGGGAGGGGTTCGGGTACGGCGTAGGGTATGGGTTAGGGTTAGGGTTAGGGTTCGTGTTAGGGTTAGGGCTCGGTTTAGGGTACGGGTTAGGATTAGGGTACGTGTTAGGGTTAGGGTACGGTTTAGGGTTAGGGTACGCGTTAGGGTTAGGGTAGTTATTAAACCTATCCCACTCTCTAGATACCCCTTAGCACGTAAAGGAATATTATTTGGGGGTCCAGCCATGGAGAAGAGTTTAGACACTAGGATAAGATAAGGAACACACCCATTATAAAGAAATCACATTAGGATTCTCTTTTTAAGCTGTTCCTTCAAACACTAGTGCTTAGGAAATCTATTGGAGGCAGAAGCAGTCAAGGGTAGCCTAGGGTTAGGTTTAGGCTTAGGGTTAGGCTTAGGGTACGGCTTAGGGTACGGGTTCGGGGAGGGGTTCGGGTACGGCGTAGGGTATGGGTTAGGGTTAGGGTTAGGGTTCGTGTTAGGGTTAGGGCTCGGTTTAGGGTACGGGTTAGGATTAGGGTACGTGTTAGGGTTAGGGTACGGTTTAGGGTTAGGGTACGCGTTAGGGTTAGGGTAGTTATTAAACCTATCCCACTCTCTAGATACCCCTTAGCACGTAAAGGAATATTATTTCGGGGTCCAGCCATGGAGAAGAGTTTAGACACTAGGATAAGATAAGGAACACACCCATTATAAAGAAATCACATTAGGATTCTCTTTTTAAGCTGTTCCTTCAAACACTAGTGCTTAGGAAATCTATTGGAGGCAGAAGCAGTCAAGGGTAGCCTAGGGTTAGGGTTAGGCTTAGGGTTAGGCTTAGGGTACGGTTTAGGGTACGGGTTCGGGGAGGGGTTCGGGTACGGCGTAGGGTATGGGTTAGGGTTAGGGTTAGGGTTCGTGTTAGGGTTAGGGCTCGGTTTAGGGTACGGGTTAGAATTAGGGTACGTGTTAGGGTTAGGGTAGGGGTTAGGGTTAGGGTACGCGTTAGGGTTAGGGTAGTTATTAAACCTATCCCACTCTCTAGATACCCCTTAGCACGTAAAGGAATATTATTTGGGGGTCCAGCCATGGAGAAGAGTTTAGACACTAGGATAAGATAAGGAACACACCCATTATAAAGAAATCACATTAGGATTCTCTTTTTAAGCTGTTCCTTCAAACACTAGTGCTTAGGAAATCTATTGGAGGCAGAAGCAGTCAAGGGTAGCCTAGGGTTAGGGTTAGGCTTAGGGTACGGCTTAGGGTACGGGTTCGGGGAGGGGTTCGGGTACGGCGTAGGGTATGGGTTAGGGTTAGGGTTAGGGTTAGTGTTAGGGTTAGGGCTCGGTTTAGGGTACGGGTTAGGATTAGGGTACGTGTTAGGGTTAGGGTAGGGGTTAGGGTTAGGGTACGCGTTAGGGTTAGGGTAGTTATTAAACCTATCCCACTCTCTAGATACCCCTTAGCACGTAAAGGAATATTATTTGGGGGTCCAGCCATGGAGAAGAGTTTAGACACTAGGATAAGATAAGGAACACACCCATTATAAAGAAATCACATTAGGATTCTCTTTTTAAGCTGTTCCTTCAAACACTAGTGCTTAGGAAATCTATTGGAGGCAGAAGCAGTCAAGGGTAGCCTAGGGATAGGCTTAGGCTTAGGGTTAGGCTTAGGGTACGGCTTAGGGTACGGGTTCGGGGAGGGGTTCGGGTACGGCGTAGGGTATGGGTTAGGGTTAGGGTTAGGGTTTGAGTTAGGGTTAGGGCTCGGTTTAGGGTACGGGTTAGGATTAGGGTACGTTTTAGGGTTAGGGTAGGGGTTAGGGTTAGGGTACGCGTTAGGGTTAGGGTAGTTATTAAACCTATCCCACTCTCTAGATACCCCTTAGCACGTAAAGGAATATTATTTGGGGGTCCAGCCATGGAGAAGAGTTTAGACACTAGGATAAGATAAGGAACACACCCATTATAAAGAAATCACATTAGGATTCTCTTTTTAAGCTGTTCCTTCAAACACTAGTGCTTAGGAAATCTATTGGAGGCAGAAGCAGTCAAGGGTAGCCTAGGGTTAGGGTTAGGCTTAGGGTTAGGATTAGGGTACGGCTTAGGGTACGGGTTCGGGGAGGGGTTCGGGTACGGCGTAGGGTATGGCTTAGGGTTAGGGTTAGGGTTAGGGTTAGTGTTAGGGTTAGGGCTCGGTTTAGGGTACGGGTTAGGATTAGGGTACGTGTTAGGGTTAGGGTAGGGGTTAGGGTTAGGGTACGCATTAGGGTTAGGGTAGTTATTAAACCTATCCCACTCTCTAGATACCCCTTAGCACGTAAAGGAATATTATTTGGGGGTCCAGCCATGGAGAAGAGTTTAGACACTAGGATAAGATAAGGAACACACCCATTATAAAGAAATCACATTAGGATTCTCTTTTTAAGCTGTTCCTTCAAACACTAGTGCTTAGGAAATCTATTGGAGGCAGAAGCAGTCAAGGGTAGCCTAGGGTTAGGGTTAGGCTTAGGGTTAGGCTTTGGGTACGGCTTAGGGTACGGTTTCGGGGAGGGGTTCGGGTACGGCGTAGGGTATGGGTTAGGGTTAGGGTTAGGGTTAGTGTTAGGGTTAGGGCTCGGTTTAGGGTACGGGTTAGGATTAGGGTACGTGTTAGGGTTAGGGTACGGTTTAGGGTTAGGTTACGCGTTAGGGTTAGGGTAGTTATTAAACCTATCCCACTCTCTAGATACCCCTTAGCACGTAAAGGAATATTATTTGGGGGTCCAGCCATGGAGAAGAGTTTAGACACTAGGATAAAATAAGGAACACATACATTATAAAGAAATCACATTAGGATTCTCTTTTTAAGCTGTTCCTTCAAACACTAGTGCTTAGGAAATCTATTGGAGGCAGAAGCAGTCAAGGGTAGCCTAGGGTTAGGGTTAGGCTTAGGGTTAGGCTTAGGGTACGGCTTAGGGTACGGGTTCGGGGAGGGGTTCGGGTACGGCGTAGGGTATGGGTTAGGGTTAGGGTTAGGGTTAGTGTTAGGGTTAGGGCTCGGTTTAGGGTACGGGTTAGAATTAGTGTACGTGTTAGGGTTAGGGTAGGGGTTAGGGTTAGGGTACGCGTTAGGCTTAGGGTAGTTATTAAACCTATCCCACTCTCTAGATACCCCTTAGCCCGTAAAGGAATATTATTTGCGGGTCCAGCCATGGAGAAGATTTTAGACACTAGGATAAGATAAGGAACACACCCATTATAAAGAAATCACATTAGGATTCTCTTTTTAAGCTGTTCCTTCAAACACTAGTGCTTAGGAAATCTATTGGAGGCAGAAGCAGTCAAGGGTAGCCTAGGGTTAGGGTGAGGCTTAGGGTTAGGATTAGGGTACGGCTTAGGGTACGGGTTCGGGGAGGGGTTCGGGTACGGCGTAGGGTATGGCTTAGGGTTAGGGTTAGGGTTAGTGTTAGGGTTAGGGCTCGGTTTAGGGTACGGGTTAGGATAAGGGTACGTGTTAGGGTTAGGGTAGGGGTTAGGGTTAGGGTACGCATTAGGGTTAGGGTAGTTATTAAACCTCTCCCACTCTCTAGATACCCCTTAGCACGTAAAGGAATATTATTTGGGGGTCCAGCCATGGAGAAGAGTTTAGACACTAGGATAAGATAAGGAACACACCCATTATAAAGAAATCACATTAGGATTCTCTTTTTAAGCTGTTCCTTCAAACACTAGTGCTTAGGAAATCTATTGGAGGCAGAAGCAGTCAAGGGTAGCCTAGGGTTAGGGTTAGGCTTAGGGTTAGGCTTTGGGTACGGCTTAGGGTACGGTTTCGGGGAGGGGTTCGGGTACGGCGTAGGGTATGGGTTAGGGTTAGGGTTAGGGTTAGTGTTAGGGTTAGGGCTCGGTTTAGGGTACGGGTTAGGATTAGGGTACGTGTTAGGGTTAGGGTACGGTTTAGGGTTAGGGTACGCGTTAGGGTTAGGGTAGTTATTAAACCTATCCCACTCTCTAGATACCCCTTAGCACGTAAAGGAATATTATTTGCGGGTCCAGCCATGGAGAAGAGTTTAGACACTAGGATAAGATAAGGAACACATACATTATAAAGAAATCACATTAGGATTCTCTTTTTAAGCTGTTCCTTCAAACACTAGTGCTTACGAAATCTATTGGAGGCAGAAGCAGTCAAGGGTAGCCTAGGGTTAGGGTTAGGCTAAGGGTTAGGCTTAGGGTACGGCTTAGGGTACGGTTTCGGGGAGGGGTTCGGGTACGGCGTAGGGTATGGGTTAGGGTTAGGGTTAGTGTTAGGGTTAGGGCTCGGTTTAGGGTACGGGTTAGGATTAGGGTACGTGTTAGGGTTAGGGTACGGTTTAGGGTTAGGGTACGCGTTAGGGTTAGGGTAGTTATTAAACCTATCCCACTCTCTAGATACCCCTTAGCACGTAAAGGAATATTATTTGGGGGTCCAGCCATGGAGAAGAGTTTAGACACTAGGATAAGATAAGGAACACACCCATTATAAAGAAATCACATTAGGATTCTCTTTTTAAGCTGTTCCTTCAAACACTAGTGCTTAGGAAATCTATTGGAGGCAGAAGCAGTCAAGGGTAGCCTAGGGTTAGGGTTAGGCTTAGGGTTAGGCTTAGGGTACGGCTTAGGGTACGGGTTCGGGGAGGGGTTCGGGTACGTCGTAGGGTATGGGTTAGGGTTAGGGTTAGTGTTAGGGTTAGGGCTCGGTTTAGGGTACGGGTTAGGATTAGGGTACGTGTTAGGGTTAGGGTAGGGGTTAGGGTTAGGGTACGCGTTAGGGTTAGGGTAGATATTAAACCTATCCCACTCTCTAGATACCCCTTAGCACGTAAAGGAATATTATTTGGGGGTCCAGCCATGGAGAAGAGTTTAGACACTAGGATAAGATAAGGAACACACCCATTATAAAGAAATCACATTAGGATTCTCTTTTTAAGCTGTTCCTTCAAACACTAGTGCTTAGGAAATCTATTGGAGGCAGAAGCAGTCAAGGGTAGCCTAGGGTTAGGGTTAGGCTTAGGGTTAGGCTTAGGGTACGGCTTAGGGTACGGGTTCGGGGAGGGGTTCGGGTACGGCGTAGGGTATGGGTTAGGGTTAGGGTTAGGGTTAGTGTTAGGGTTAGGGCTCGGTTTAGGGTACGGGTTAGGATTAGGGTACGTGTTAGTGTTAGGGTAGGGGTTAGGGTTAGGGTACGCATTAGGTTTAGGGTAGTTATTAAACCTATCCCACTCTCTAGATACCCCTTAGCACGTAAAGGAATATTATTTGGGGGTCCAGCCATGGAGAAGAGTTTAGACACTAGGATAAGATAAGGAACACATACATTATAAAGAAATCACATTAGGATTCTCTTTTTAAGCTGTTCCTTCAAACACTAGTGCTTAGGAAATCTATTGGAGGCAGAAGCAGTCAAGGGTAGCCTAGGGTTAGGGTTAGGCTTAGGGTTAGGCTTAGGGTACGGCTTAGGGTACGGGTTCGGGGAGGGGTTCGGGTACGGCGTAGGGTATGTGTTAGGGTTAGGGTTAGGGTTAGTGTTAGGGTTAGGGCTCGGTTTAGGGTACGGGTTAGGATTAGGGTACGTGTTAGGGTTAGGGTAGGGGTTAGGGTTAGGGTACGCGTTAGGCTTAGGGTAGTTATTAAACCTATCCCACTCTCTAGATACCCCTTAGCACGTAAAGGAATATTATTTGGGGGTCCAGCCATGGAGAAGAGTTTAGACACTAGGATAAGATAAGGAACACACCCATTATAAAGAAATCACATTAGGATTCTCTTTTTAAGCTGTTCCTTCAAACACTAGTGCTTAGGAAATCTATTGGAGGCAGAAGCAGTCAAGGGTAGCCTAGGGTTAGGGTTAGGCTTAGGGTTAGGCTTAGGGTACGGCTTAGGGTACGGGTTCGGGGAGGGGTTCGGGTACGGCGTAGGGTATGGGTTAGGGTTAGGGTTAGGGTTAGTGTTAGGGTTAGGGCTCGGTTTAGGGTACGGGTTAGAATTAGGGTACGTGTTAGGGTTAGGGTAGGGGTTAGGGTTAGGGTACGCGTTAGGGTTAGGGTAGATATTAAACCTATCCCACTCTCTAGATACCCCTTAGCACGTAAAGGAATATTATTTGTGGGTCCAGCCATGGAGAAGAGTTTAGACACTAGGATAAGATAAGGAACACACCCATTATAAAGAAATCACATTAGGATTCTCTTTTTAAGCTGTTCCTTCAAACACTAGTGCTTAGGAAATCTATTGGAGGCAGAAGCAGTCAAGGGTAGCCTAGGGTTAGGGTTAGGCTTAGGGTTAGGCTTAGGGTACGGCTTAGGCTACGGGTTCGGGGAGGGGTTCGGGTACGGCGTAGGGTATGGGTTAGGGTTAGGGTTAGGGTTAGTGTTAGGGTTAGGGCTCGGTTTAGGGTACGGTTTAGGATTAGGGTAAGTGTTAGGGTTAGGGTAGGGGTTAGGGTTAGGGTACGCCTTAGGGTTAGGGTAGTTATTAAACCTATCCCACTCTCTAGATACCCCTTAGCACGTAAAGGAATATTATTTGGGGGTCCAGCCATGGAGAAGAGTTTAGACACTAGGATAAGATAAGGAACACACCCATTATAAAGAAATCACATTAGGATTCTCTTTTTAAGCTGTTCCTTCAAACACTAGTGCTTAGGAAATCTATTGGAGGCAGAAGCAGTCAAGGGTAGCCTAGGGTTAGGGTTAGGCTTAGGGTTAGGCTTAGGGTACGGCTTACGGTACGGGTTCGGGGAGGGGTTCGGGTACGGCGTAGGGTATGGGTTAGGGTTAGGGTTAGGGTTAGTGTTAGGGTTAGGGCTCGGTTTAGGGTACGGGTTAGGATTAGGGTACGTGTTAGGGTTAGGGTAGGGGTTAGGGTTAGGGTACGCGTTAGGGTTAGGGTAGTTATTAAACCTATCCCACTCTCTAGATACCCCTTAGCACGTAAAGGAATATTATTTGGGGGTCCAGCCATGGAGAAGAGTTTAGACACTAGGATAAGATAAGGAACACACCCATTATAAAGAAATCACATTAGGATTCTCTTTTTAAGCTGTTCCTTAAAACACTAGTGCTTAGGAAATCTATTGGAGGCAGAAGTAGTCAAGGGTAGCCTAGGGTTAGGGTTAGGCTTAGGGTACGGCTTAGGGTACGGGTTCGGGGAGGGGTTCGGGTACGGCGTAGGGTATGGGTTAGGGTTAGGGTTAGGGTTTGAGTTAGGGTTAGGGCTCGGTTTAGGGTACGGGTTAGGATTAGGGTAGGGGTTAGGGTTAGGGTACGCGTTAGGGTTAGGGTAGTTATTAAACCTATCCCACTCTCTAGATACCCCTTAGCACGTAAAGGAATATTATTTGGGGGTCCAGCCATGGAGAAGAGTTTAGACACTAGGATAAGATAAGGAACACACCCATTATAAAGAAATCACATTAGGATTCTCTTTTTAAGCTGTTCCTTCAAACACTAGTGCTTAGGAAATCTATTGGAGGCAGAAGCAGTCAAGGGTAGCCTAGGGTTAGGGTTAGGCTTAGGGTTAGGCTTAGGGTACGGCTTAGGGTACGGGTTCGGGGAGGGGTTCGGGTACGGCGTAGGGTATGGGTTAGGGTTAGGGTTAGGGTTTGAGTTAGGGTTAGGGCTCGGTTTAGGGTACGGGTTAGGATTAGGGTACGTTTTAGGGTTAGGGTAGGGGTTAGGGTTAGGGTACGCGTTAGGGTTAGGGTAGTTATTAAACCTATCCCACTCTCTAGATACCCCTTAGCACGTAAAGGAATATTATTTTGGGGTCCAGCCATGGAGAAGAGTTTAGACACTAGGATAAGATAAGGAACACACCCATTATAAAGAAATCACATTAGGATTCTCTTTTTAAGCTGTTCCTTCAAACACTAGTGCTTAGGAAATCTATTGGAGGCAGAAGCAGTCAAGGGTAGCCTAGGGTTAGGGTTAGGCTTAGGGTTAGGATTAGGGTACGGCTTAGGGTACGGGTTCGGGGAGGGGTTCGGGTACGGCGTAGGGTATGGCTTAGGGTTAGGGTTAGGGTTAGTGTTAGGGTTAGGGCTCGGTTTAGGGTACGGGTTAGGATAAGGGTACGTGTTAGGGTTAGGGTAGGGGTTAGGGTTAGGGTACGCATTAGGGTTAGGGTAGTTATTAAACCTCTCCCACTCTCTAGATACCCCTTAGCACGTAAAGGAATATTATTTGGGGGTCCAGCCATGGAGAAGAGTTTGGACACTAGGATAAGATAAGGAACACACCCATTATAAAGAAATCACATTAGGATTCTCTTTTTAAGCTGTTCCTTCAAACACTAGTGCTTAGGAAATCTATTGGAGGCAGAAGCAGTCAAGGGTAGCCTAGGGTTAGGGTTAGGCTTAGGGTTAGGCTTAGGGTACGGCTTAGGGTACGGGTTCGGGGAGGGGTTCGGGTACGGCGTAGGGTATGGGTTAGGGTTAGGGTTAGGGTTAGTGTTAGGGATAGGGCTCGGTTTAGGGTACGGGTTAGAATTAGGGTACGTGTTAGGGTTAGGGTAGGGGTTAGGGTTAGGGTACGCGTTAGGGTTAGGGTAGATATTAAACCTATCCCACTCTCTAGATACCCCTTAGCACGTAAAGGAATATTATTTGGGGGTCCAGCCATGGAGAAGAGTTTAGACACTAGGATAAGATAAGGAACACACCCATTATAAAGAAATCACATTAGGATTCTCTTTTTAAGCTGTTCCTTCAAACACTAGTGCTTAGGAAATCTATTGGAGGCAGAAGCAGTCAAGGGTAGCCTAGGGTTAGGGTTAGGCTTAGGGTTAGGCTTAGGGTACGGCTTAGGCTACGGGTTCGGGGAGGGGTTCGGGTACGGCGTAGGGTATGGGTTAGGGTTAGGGTTAGTGTTAGGGTTAGGGCTCGGTTTAGGGTACGGGTTAGGATTAGGGTAAGTGTTAGGGTTAGGGTAGGGGTTAGGGTTAGGGTACGCCTTAGGGTTAGGGTAGTTATTAAACCTATCCCACTCTCTAGATACCCCTTAGCACGTAAAGGAATATTATTTGTGGGTCCAGCCATGGAGAAGAGTTTAGACACTAGGATAAGATAAGGAACACACCCATTATAAAGAAATCACATTAGGATTCTCTTTTTAAGCTGTTCCTTCAAACACTAGTGCTTAGGAAATCTATTGGAGGCAGAAGCAGTCAAGGGTAGCCTAGGGTTAGGGTTAGGCTTAGGGTTAGGCTTAGGGTACGGCTTAGGGTACGGGTTCGGGGAGGGGTTCGGGTACGGCGTAGGGTATGGGTTAGGGTTAGGGTTAGGGTTAGTGTTAGGGTTAGGGCTCGGTTTAGGGTACGGGTTAGGATTAGGGTACGTGTTAGGGTTAGGGTAGGGGTTAGGGTTAGGGTACGCGTTAGGGTTAGGGTAGTTATTAAACCTATCCCACTCTCTAGATACCCCTTAGCACGTAAAGGAATATTATTTGGGGGTCCAGCCATGGAGAAGAGTTTAGACACTAGGATAAGATAAGGAACACACCCATTATAAAGAAATCACATTAGGATTCTCTTTTTAAGCTGTTCCTTAAAACACTAGTGCTTAGGAAATCTATTGGAGGCAGAAGTAGTCAAGGGTAGCCTAGGGTTAGGGTTAGGCTTAGGGTACGGCTTAGGGTACGGGTTCGGGGAGGGGTTCGGGTACGGCGTAGGGTATGGGTTAGGGTTAGGGTTAGGGTTTGAGTTAGGGTTAGGGCTCGGTTTAGGGTACGGGTTAGGATTAGGGTAGGGGTTAGGGTTAGGGTACGCGTTAGGGTTAGGGTAGTTATTAAACCTATCCCACTCTCTAGATACCCCTTAGCACGTAAAGGAATATTATTTGGGGGTCCAGCCATGGAGAAGAGTTTAGACACTAGGATAAGATAAGGAACACACCCATTATAAAGAAATCACATTAGGATTCTCTTTTTAAGCTGTTCCTTCAAACACTAGTGCTTAGGAAATCTATTGGAGGCAGAAGCAGTCAAGGGTAGCCTAGGGTTAGGCTTAGGCTTAGGGTTAGGCTTAGGGTACGGCTTAGGGTACGGGTTCGGGGAGGGGTTCGGGTACGGCGTAGGGTATGGGTTAGGGTTAGGGTTAGGGTTTGAGTTAGGGTTAGGGCTCGGTTTAGGGTACGGGTTAGGATTAGGGTACGTTTTAGGGTTAGGGTAGGGGTTAGGGTTAGGGTACGCGTTAGGGTTAGGGTAGTTATTAAACCTATCCCACTCTCTAGATACCCCTTAGCACGTAAAGGAATATTATTTGGGGGTCCAGCCATGGAGAAGAGTTTAGACACTAGGATAAGATAAGGAACACACCCATTATAAAGAAATCACATTAGGATTCTCTTTTTAAGCTGTTCCTTCAAACACTAGTGCTTAGGACATCTATTGGAGGCAGAAGCAGTCAAGGGTAGCCTAGGGTTAGGGTTAGGCTTAGGGTTAGGCTTAGGGTACGGCTTAGGGTACGGGTTCGGGGAGGGGTTCGGGTACGGCGTAGGGTATGGGTTAGGGTTAGGGTTAGGGTTAGTGTTAGGGTTAGGGCTCGGTTTAGGGTACGGGTTAGGATTAGGGTACGTGTTAGGGTTAGGGTAGGGGTTAGGGTTAGGGTACGCGTTAGGCTTAGGGTAGTTATTAAACCTATCCCACTCTCTAGATACCCCTTAGCACGTAAAGGAATATTATTTGGGGGTCCAGCCATGGAGAAGAGTTTAGACACTAGGATAAGATAAGGAACACACCCATTATAAAGAAATCACATTAGGATTCTCTTTTTAAGCTGTTCCTTCAAACACTAGTGCTTAGGAAATCTATTGGAGGCAGAAGCAGTCAAGGGTAGCCTAGGGTTAGGGTTAGGCTTAGGGTTAGGCTTAGGGTACGGCTTAGGGTACGGGTTCGGGGAGGGGTTCGGGTACGGCGTAGGGTATGGGTTAGGGTTAGGGTTAGGGTTAGTGTTAGGGTTAGGGCTCGGTTTAGGGTACGGGTTAGAATTAGGGTACGTGTTAGGGTTAGGGTAGGGGTTAGGGTTAGGGTACGCGTTAGGGTTAGGGTAGATATTAAACCTATCCCACTCTCTAGATACCCCTTAGCACGTAAAGGAATATTATTTGTGGGTCCAGCCATGGAGAAGAGTTTAGACACTAGGATAAGATAAGGAACACACCCATTATAAAGAAATCACATTAGGATTCTCTTTTTAAGCTGTTCCTTCAAACACTAGTGCTTAGGAAATCTATTGGAGGCAGAAGCAGTCAAGGGTAGCCTAGGGTTAGGGTTAGGCTTAGGGTTAGGCTTAGGGTACGGCTTAGGCTACGGGTTCGGGGAGGGGTTCGGGTACGGCGTAGGGTATGGGTTAGGGTTAGGGTTAGGGTTAGTGTTAGGGTTAGGGCTCGGTTTAGGGTATGGGTTAGGATTAGGGTAAGTGTTAGGGTTAGGGTAGGGGTTAGGGTTAGGGTACGCCTTAGGGTTAGGGTAGTTATTAAACCTATCCCACTCTCTAGATACCCCTTAGCACGTAAAGGAATATTATTTGGGGGTCCAGCCATGGAGAAGAGTTTAGACACTAGGATAAGATAAGGAACACACCCATTATAAAGAAATCACATTAGGATTCTCTTTTTAAGCTGTTCCTTCAAACACTAGTGCTTAGGAAATCTATTGGAGGCAGAAGCAGTCAAGGGTAGCCTAGGGTTAGGGTTAGGCTTAGGGTTAGGCTTAGGGTACGGCTTAGGGTACGGGTTCGGGGAGGGGTTCGGGTACGGCGTAGGGTATGGGTTAGGGTTAGGGTTAGGGTTAGTGTTAGGGTTAGGGCTCGGTTTAGGGTACGGGTTAGGATTAGGGTACGTGTTAGGGTTAGGGTAGGGGTTAGGGTTAGGGTACGCGTTAGGGTTAGGGTAGTTATTAAACCTATCCCACTCTCTAGATACCCCTTAGCACGTAAAGGAATATTATTTGGGGGTCCAGCCATGGAGAAGAGTTTAGACACTAGGATAAGATAAGGAACACACCCATTATAAAGAAATCACATTAGGATTCTCTTTTTAAGCTGTTCCTTAAAACACTAGTGCTTAGGAAATCTATTGGAGGCAGAAGTAGTCAAGGGTAGCCTAGGGTTAGGGTTAGGCTTAGGGTACGGCTTAGGGTACGGGTTCGGGGAGGGGTTCGGGTACGGCGTAGGGTATGGGTTAGGGTTAGGGTTAGGGTTTGAGTTAGGGTTAGGGCTCGGTTTAGGGTACGGGTTAGGATTAGGGTAGGGGTTAGGGTTAGGGTACGCGTTAGGGTTAGGGTAGTTATTAAACCTATCCCACTCTCTAGATACCCCTTAGCACGTAAAGGAATATTATTTGGGGGTCCAGCCATGGAGAAGAGTTTAGACACTAGGATAAGATAAGGAACACACCCATTATAAAGAAATCACATTAGGATTCTCTTTTTAAGCTGTTCCTTCAAACACTAGTGCTTAGGAAATCTATTGGAGGCAGAAGCAGTCAAGGGTAGCCTAGGGTTAGGCTTAGGCTTAGGGTTAGGCTTAGGGTACGGCTTAGGGTACGGGTTCGGGGAGGGGTTCGGGTACGGCGTAGGGTATGGGTTAGGGTTAGGGTTAGGGTTTGAGTTAGGGTTAGGGCTCGGTTTAGGGTACGGGTTAGGATTAGGGTACGTTTTAGGGTTAGGGTAGGGGTTAGGGTTAGGGTACGCGTTAGGGTTAGGGTAGTTATTAAACCTATCCCACTCTCTAGATACCCCTTAGCACGTAAAGGAATATTATTTGGGGGTCCAGCCATGGAGAAGAGTTTAGACACTAGGATAAGATAAGGAACACACCCATTATAAAGAAATCACATTAGGATTCTCTTTTTAAGCTGTTCCTTCAAACACTAGTGCTTAGGACATCTATTGGAGGCAGAAGCAGTCAAGGGTAGCCTAGGGTTAGGGTTAGGCTTAGGGTTAGGCTTAGGGTACGGCTTAGGGTACGGGTTCGGGGAGGGGTTCGGGTACGGCGTAGGGTATGGGTTAGGGTTAGGGTTAGGGTTAGTGTTAGGGTTAGGGCTCGGTTTAGGGTACGGGTTAGGATTAGGGTACGTGTTAGGGTTAGGGTAGGGGTTAGGGTTAGGGTACGCGTTAGGCTTAGGGTAGTTATTAAACCTATCCCACTCTCTAGATACCCCTTAGCACGTAAAGGAATATTATTTGGGGGTCCAGCCATGGAGAAGAGTTTAGACACTAGGATAAGATAAGGAACACACCCATTATAAAGAAATCACATTAGGATTCTCTTTTTAAGCTGTTCCTTCAAACACTAGTGCTTAGGAAATCTATTGGAGGCAGAAGCAGTCAAGGGTAGCCTAGGGTTAGGGTTAGGCTTAGGGTTAGGCTTAGGGTACGGCTTAGGGTACGGGTTCGGGGAGGGGTTCGGGTACGGCGTAGGGTATGGGTTAGGGTTAGGGTTAGGGTTAGTGTTAGGGTTAGGGCTCGGTTTAGGGTACGGGTTAGAATTAGGGTACGTGTTAGGGTTAGGGTAGGGGTTAGGGTTAGGGTACGCGTTAGGGTTAGGGTAGATATTAAACCTATCCCACTCTCTAGATACCCCTTAGCACGTAAAGGAATATTATTTGTGGGTCCAGCCATGGAGAAGAGTTTAGACACTAGGATAAGATAAGGAACACACCCATTATAAAGAAATCACATTAGGATTCTCTTTTTAAGCTGTTCCTTCAAACACTAGTGCTTAGGAAATCTATTGGAGGCAGAAGCAGTCAAGGGTAGCCTAGGGTTAGGGTTAGGCTTAGGGTTAGGCTTAGGGTACGGCTTAGGCTACGGGTTCGGGGAGGGGTTCGGGTACGGCGTAGGGTATGGGTTAGGGTTAGGGTTAGGGTTAGTGTTAGGGTTAGGGCTCGCTTTAGGGTACGGGTTAGGATTAGGGTAAGTGTTAGGGTTAGGGTAGGGGTTAGGGTTAGGGTACGCCTTAGGGTTAGGGTAGTTATTAAACCTATCCCACTCTCTAGATACCCCTTAGCACGTAAAGGAATATTATTTGGGGGTCCAGCCATGTAGAAGAGTTTAGACACTAGGATAAGATAAGGAACACACCCATTATAAAGAAATCACATTAGGATTCTCTTTTTAAGCTGTTCCTTCAAACACTAGTGCTTAGGAAATCTATTGGAGGCAGAAGCAGTCAAGGGTAGCCTAGGGTTAGGGTTAGGCTTAGGGTTAGGCTTAGGGTACGGCTTAGGGTACGGGTTCGGGGAGGGGTTCGGGTACGGCGTAGGGTATGGGTTAGGGTTAGGGTTAGGGTTAGTGTTAGGGTTAGGGCTCGGTTTAGGGTACGGGTTAGGATTAGGGTACGTGTTAGGGTTAGGGTAGGGGTTAGGGTTAGGGTACGCGTTAGGGTTAGGGTAGTTATTAAACCTATCCCACTCTCTAGATACCCCTTAGCACGTAAAGGAATATTATTTGGGGGTCCAGCCATGGAGAAGAGTTTAGACACTAGGATAAGATAAGGAACACACCCATTATAAAGAAATCACATTAGGATTCTCTTTTTAAGCTGTTCCTTAAAACACTAGTGCTTAGGAAATCTATTGGAGGCAGAAGTAGTCAAGGGTAGCCTAGGGTTAGGGTTAGGCTTAGGGTACGGCTTAGGGTACGGGTTCGGGGAGGGGTTCGGGTACGGCGTAGGGTATGGGTTAGGGTTAGGGTTAGGGTTTGAGTTAGGGTTAGGGCTCGGTTTAGGGTACGGGTTAGGATTAGGGTAGGGGTTAGGGTTAGGGTACGCGTTAGGGTTAGGGTAGTTATTAAACCTATCCCACTCTCTAGATACCCCTTAGCACGTAAAGGAATATTATTTGGGGGTCCAGCCATGGAGAAGAGTTTAGACACTAGGATAAGATAAGGAACACACCCATTATAAAGAAATCACATTAGGATTCTCTTTTTAAGCTGTTCCTTCAAACACTAGTGCTTAGGAAATCTATTGGAGGCAGAAGCAGTCAAGGGTAGCCTAGGGTTAGGCTTAGGCTTAGGGTTAGGCTTAGGGTACGGCTTAGGGTACGGGTTCGGGGAGGGGTTCGGGTACGGCGTAGGGTATGGGTTAGGGTTAGGGTTAGGGTTTGAGTTAGGGTTAGGGCTCGGTTTAGGGTACGGGTTAGGATTAGGGTACGTTTTAGGGTTAGGGTAGGGGTTAGGGTTAGGGTACGTGTTAGGGTTAGGGTAGTTATTAAACCTATCCCACTCTCTAGATACCCCTTAGCACGTAAAGGAATATTATTTGGGGGTCCAGCCATGGAGAAGAGTTTAGACACTAGGATAAGATAAGGAACACACCCATTATAAAGAAATCACATTAGGATTCTCTTTTTAAGCTGTTCCTTCAAACACTAGTGCTTAGGAAATCTATTGGAGGCAGAAGCAGTCAAGGGTAGCCTAGGGTTAGGGTTAGGCTTAGGGTTAGGATTAGGGTACGGCTTAGGGTACGGGTTCGGGGAGGGGTTCGGGTACGGCGTAGGGTATGGCTTAGGGTTAGGGTTAGGTTTAGTGTTAGGGTTAGGGCTCGGTTTAGGGTACGGGTTAGGATAAGGGTACGTGTTAGGGTTAGGGTAGGGGTTAGGGTTAGGGTACGCATTAGGGTTAGGGTAGTTATTAAACCTCTCCCACTCTCTAGATACCCCTTAGCACGTAAAGGAATATTATTTGGGGGTCCAGCCATGGAGAAGAGTTTAGACACTAGGATAAGATAAGGAACACACCCATTATAAAGAAATCACATTAGGATTCTCTTTTTAAGCTGTTCCTTCAAACACTAGTGCTTAGGAAATCTATTGGAGGCAGAAGCAGTCAAGGGTAGCCTAGGGTTAGGGTTAGGCTTAGGGTTAGGCTTAGGGTACGGCTTAGGGTACGGGTTCGGGGAGGGGTTCGGGTACGGCGTAGGGTATGGGTTAGGGTTAGGGTTAGGGTTAGTGTTAGGGTTAGGGCTCGGTTTAGGGTACGGGTTAGAATTAGGGTACGTGTTAGGGTTAGGGTAGGTGTTAGGGTTAGGGTACGCGTTAGGGTTAGGGTAGATATTAAACCTATCCCACTCTCTAGATACCCCTTAGCACGTAAAGGAATATTATTTGGGGGTCCAGCCATGGAGAAGAGTTTAGACACTAGGATAAGATAAGGAACACACCCATTATAAAGAAATCACATTAGGATTCTCTTTTTAAGCTGTTCCTTCAAACACTAGTGCTTAGGAAATCTATTGGAGGCAGAAGCAGTCAAGGGTAGCCTAGGGTTAGGGTTAGGCTTAGGGTTAGGCTTAGGGTACGGCTTAGGCTACGGGTTCGGGGAGGGGTTCGGGTACGGCGTAGGGTATGGGTTAGGGTTAGGGTTAGGGTTAGTGTTAGGGTTAGGGCTCGGTTTAGGGTACGGGTTAGGATTAGGGTAAGTGTTAGGGTTAGGGTAGGGGTTAGGGTTAGGGTACGCCTTAGGGTTAGGGTAGTTATTAAACCTATCCCACTCTCTAGATACCCCTTAGCACGTAAAGGAATATTATTTGGGGGTCCAGCCATGGAGAAGAGTTTAGACACTAGGATAAGATAAGGAACACACCCATTATAAAGAAATCACATTAGGATTCTCTTTTTAAGCTGTTCCTTCAAACACTAGTGCTTAGGAAATCTATTGGAGGCAGAAGCAGTCAAGGGTAGCCTAGGGTTAGGGTTAGGCTTAGGGTTAGGCTTAGGGTACGGCTTAGGGTACGGGTTCGGGGAGGGGTTCGGGTACGGCGTAGGGTATGGGTTAGGGTTAGGGTTAGGGTTAGGGTTAGGGTTAGGGCTCGGTTTAGGGTACGGGTTAGGATTAGGGTACGTGTTAGGGTTAGGGTAGGGGTTAGGGTTAGGGTACGCGTTAGGGTTAGGGTAGTTATTAAACCTATCCCACTCTCTAGATACCCCTTAGCACGTAAAGGAATATTATTTGGGGGTCCAGCCATGGAGAAGAGTTTAGACACTAGGATAAGATAAGGAACACACCCATTATAAAGAAATCACATTAGGATTCTCTTTTTAAGCTGTTCCTTCAAACACTAGTGCTTAGGAAATCTATTGGAGGCAGAAGCAGTCAAGGGTAGCCTAGGGTTAGGGTTAGGCTTAGGGTTAGGATTAGGGTACGGCTTAGGGTACGGGTTCGGGGAGGGGTTCGGGTACGGCGTAGGGTATGGCTTAGGGTTAGGGTTAGGTTTAGTGTTAGGGTTAGGGCTCGGTTTAGGGTACGGGTTAGGATAAGGGTACGTGTTAGGGTTAGGGTAGGGGTTAGGGTTAGGGTACGCATTAGGGTTAGGGTAGTTATTAAACCTCTCCCACTCTCTAGATACCCCTTAGCACGTAAAGGAATATTATTTGGGGGTCCAGCCATGGAGAAGAGTTTAGACACTAGGATAAGATAAGGAACACACCCATTATAAAGAAATCACATTAGGATTCTCTTTTTAAGCTGTTCCTTCAAACACTAGTGCTTAGGAAATCTATTGGAGGCAGAAGCAGTCAAGGGTAGCCTAGGGTTAGGGTTAGGCTTAGGGTTAGGCTTAGGGTACGGCTTAGGGTACGGGTTCGGGGAGGGGTTCGGGTACGGCGTAGGGTATGGGTTAGGGTTAGGGTTAGGGTTAGTGTTAGGGTTAGGGCTCGGTTTAGGGTACGGGTTAGAATTAGGGTACGTGTTAGGGTTAGGGTAGGGGTTAGGGTTAGGGTACGCGTTAGGGTTAGGGTAGATATTAAACCTATCCCACTCTCTAGATACCCCTTAGCACGTAAAGGAATATTATTTGGGGGTCCAGCCATGGAGAAGAGTTTAGACACTAGGATAAGATAAGGAACACACCCATTATAAAGAAATCACATTAGGATTCTCTTTTTAAGCTGTTCCTTCAAACACTAGTGCTTAGGAAATCTATTGGAGGCAGAAGCAGTCAAGGGTAGCCTAGGGTTAGGGTTAGGCTTAGGGTTAGGCTTAGGGTACGGCTTAGGCTACGGGTTCGGGGAGGGGTTCGGGTACGGCGTAGGGTATGGGTTAGGGTTAGGGTTAGGGTTAGTGTTAGGGTTAGGGCTCGGTTTAGGGTACGGGTTAGGATTAGGGTAAGTGTTAGGGTTAGGGTAGGGGTTAGGGTTAGGGTACGCCTTAGGGTTAGGGTAGTTATTAAACCTATCCCACTCTCTAGATACCCCTTAGCACGTAAAGGAATATTATTTGGGGGTCCAGCCATGGAGAAGAGTTTAGACACTAGGATAAGATAAGGAACACACCCATTATAAAGAAATCACATTAGGATTCTCTTTTTAAGCTGTTCCTTCAAACACTAGTGCTTAGGAAATCTATTGGAGGCAGAAGCAGTCAAGGGTAGCCTAGGGTTAGGGTTAGGCTTAGGGTTAGGCTTAGGGTACGGCTTAGGGTACGGGTTCGGGGAGGGGTTCGGGTACGGCGTAGGGTATGGGTTAGGGTTAGGGTTAGGGTTAGGGTTAGGGTTAGGGCTCGGTTTAGGGTACGGGTTAGGATTAGGGTACGTGTTAGGGTTAGGGTAGGGGTTAGGGTTAGGGTACGCGTTAGGGTTAGGGTAGTTATTAAACCTATCCCACTCTCTAGATACCCCTTAGCACGTAAAGGAATATTATTTGGGGGTCCAGCCATGGAGAAGAGTTTAGACACTAGGATAAGATAAGGAACACACCCATTATAAAGAAATCACATTAGGATTCTCTTTTTAAGCTGTTCCTTAAAACACTAGTGCTTAGGAAATCTATTGGAGGCAGAAGTAGTCAAGGGTAGCCTAGGGTTAGGGTTAGGCTTAGGGTACGGCTTAGGGTACGGGTTCGGGGAGGGGTTCGGGTACGGCGTAGGGTATGGGTTAGGGTTAGGGTTAGGGTTTGAGTTAGGGTTAGGGCTCGGTTTAGGGTACGGGTTAGGATTAGGGTAGGGGTTAGGGTTAGGGTACGCGTTAGGGTTAGGGTAGTTATTAAACCTATCCCACTGTCTAGATACCCCTTAGCACGTAAAGGAATATTATTTGGGGGTCCAGCCATGGAGAAGAGTTTAGACACTAGGATAAGATAAGGAACACACCCATTATAAAGAAATCACATTAGGATTCTCTTTTTAAGCTGTTCCTTCAAACACTAGTGCTTAGGAAATCTATTGGAGGCAGAAGCAGTCAAGGGTAGCCTAGGGTTAGGCTTAGGCTTAGGGTTAGGCTTAGGGTACGGCTTAGGGTACGGGTTCGGGGAGGGGTTCGGGTACGGCGTAGGGTATGGGTTAGGGTTAGGGTTAGGGTTTGAGTTAGGGTTAGGGCTCGGTTTAGGGTACGGGTTAGGATAAGGGTACGTGTTAGGGTTAGGGTAGGGGTTAGGGTTAGGGTACGCATTAGGGTTAGGGTAGTTATTAAACCTCTCCCACTCTCTAGATACCCCTTAGCACGTAAAGGAATATTATTTGGGGGTCCAGCCATGGAGAAGAGTTTAGACACTAGGATAAGATAAGGAACACACCCATTATAAAGAAATCACATTAGGATTCTCTTTTTAAGCTGTTCCTTCAAACACTAGTGCTTAGGAAATCTATTGGAGGCAGAAGCAGTCAAGGGTAGCCTAGGGTTAGGGTTAGGCTTAGGGTTAGGCTTAGGGTACGGCTTAGGGTACGGGTTCGGGGAGGGGTTCGGGTACGGCGTAGGGTATGGGTTAGGGTTAGGGTTAGGGTTAGTGTTAGGGTTAGGGCTCGGTTTAGGGTACGGGTTAGAATTAGGGTACGTGTTAGGGTTAGGGTAGGGGTTAGGGTTAGGGTACGCGTTAGGGTTAGGGTAGATATTAAACCTATCCCACTCTCTAGATACCCCTTAGCACGTAAAGGAATATTATTTGGGGGTCCAGCCATGGAGAAGAGTTTAGACACTAGGATAAGATAAGGAACACACCCATTATAAAGAAATCACATTAGGATTCTCTTTTTAAGCTGTTCCTTCAAACACTAGTGCTTAGGAAATCTATTGGAGGCAGAAGCAGTCAAGGGTAGCCTAGGGTTAGGGTTAGGCTTAGGGTTAGGCTTAGGGTACGGCTTAGGCTACGGGTTCGGGGAGGGGTTCGGGTACGGCGTAGGGTATGGGTTAGGGTTAGGGTTAGGGTTAGTGTTAGGGTTAGGGCTCGGTTTAGGGTACGGGTTAGGATTAGGGTAAGTGTTAGGGTTAGGGTAGGGGTTAGGGTTAGGGTACGCCTTAGGGTTAGGGTAGTTATTAAACCTATCCCACTCTCTAGATACCCCTTAGCACGTAAAGGAATATTATTTGGGGGTCCAGCCATGGAGAAGAGTTTAGACACTAGGATAAGATAAGGAACACACCCATTATAAAGAAATCACATTAGGATTCTCTTTTTAAGCTGTTCCTTCAAACACTAGTGCTTAGGAAATCTATTGGAGGCAGAAGCAGTCAAGGGTAGCCTAGGGTTAGGGTTAGGCTTAGGGTTAGGCTTAGGGTACGGCTTAGGGTACGGGTTCGGGGAGGGGTTCGGGTACGGCGTAGGGTATGGGTTAGGGTTAGGGTTAGGGTTAGGGTTAGGGTTAGGGCTCGGTTTAGGGTACGGGTTAGGATTAGGGTACGTGTTAGGGTTAGGGTAGGGGTTAGGGTTAGGGTACGCGTTAGGGTTAGGGTAGTTATTAAACCTATCCCACTCTCTAGATACCCCTTAGCACGTAAAGGAATATTATTTGGGGGTCCAGCCATGGAGAAGAGTTTAGACACTAGGATAAGATAAGGAACACACCCATTATAAAGAAATCACATTAGGATTCTCTTTTTAAGCTGTTCCTTAAAACACTAGTGCTTAGGAAATCTATTGGAGGCAGAAGTAGTCAAGGGTAGCCTAGGGTTAGGGTTAGGCTTAGGGTACGGCTTAGGGTACGGGTTCGGGGAGGGGTTCGGGTACGGCGTAGGGTATGGGTTAGGGTTAGGGTTAGGGTTTGAGTTAGGGTTAGGGTTCGGTTTAGGGTACGGGTTAGGATTAGGGTAGGGGTTAGGGTTAGGGTACGCGTTAGGGTTAGGGTAGTTATTAAACCTATCCCACTGTCTAGATACCCCTTAGCACGTAAAGGAATATTATTTGGGGGTCCAGCCATGGAGAAGAGTTTAGACACTAGGATAAGATAAGGAACACACCCATTATAAAGAAATCACATTAGGATTCTCTTTTTAAGCTGTTCCTTCAAACACTAGTGCTTAGGAAATCTATTGGAGGCAGAAGCAGTCAAGGGTAGCCTAGGGTTAGGGTTAGGCTTAGGGTTAGGCTTAGGGTACGGCTTAGGGTACGGGTTCGGGGAGGGGTTCGGGTACGGCGTAGGGTATGGGTTAGGGTTAGGGTTAGGGTTAGTGTTAGGGTTAGGGCTCGGTTTAGGGTACGGGTTAGAATTAGGGTACGTGTTAGGGTTAGGGTAGGGGTTAGGGTTAGGGTACGCGTTAGGGTTAGGGTAGATATTAAACCTATCCCACTCTCTAGATACCCCTTAGCACGTAAAGGAATATTATTTGGGGGTCCAGCCATGGAGAAGAGTTTAGACACTAGGATAAGATAAGGAACACACCCATTATAAAGAAATCACATTAGGATTCTCTTTTTAAGCTGTTCCTTCAAACACTAGTGCTTAGGAAATCTATTGGAGGCAGAAGCAGTCAAGGGTAGCCTAGGGTTAGGGTTAGGCTTAGGGTTAGGCTTAGGGTACGGCTTAGGCTACGGGTTCGGGGAGGGGTTCGGGTACGGCGTAGGGTATGGGTTAGGGTTAGGGTTAGGGTTAGTGTTAGGGTTAGGGCTCGGTTTAGGGTACGGGTTAGGATTAGGGTAAGTGTTAGGGTTAGGGTAGGGGTTAGGGTTAGGGTACGCCTTAGGGTTAGGGTAGTTATTAAACCTATCCCACTCTCTAGATACCCCTTAGCACGTAAAGGAATATTATTTGGGGGTCCAGCCATGGAGAAGAGTTTAGACACTAGGATAAGATAAGGAACACACCCATTATAAAGAAATCACATTAGGATTCTCTTTTTAAGCTGTTCCTTCAAACACTAGTGCTTAGGAAATCTATTGGAGGCAGAAGCAGTCAAGGGTAGCCTAGGGTTAGGGTTAGGCTTAGGGTTAGGCTTAGGGTACGGCTTAGGGTACGGGTTCGGGGAGGGGTTCGGGTACGGCGTAGGGTATGGGTTAGGGTTAGGGTTAGGGTTAGGGTTAGGGTTAGGGCTCGGTTTAGGGTACGGGTTAGGATTAGGGTACGTGTTAGGGTTAGGGTAGGGGTTAGGGTTAGGGTACGCGTTAGGGTTAGGGTAGTTATTAAACCTATCCCACTCTCTAGATACCCCTTAGCACGTAAAGGAATATTATTTGGGGGTCCAGCCATGGAGAAGAGTTTAGACACTAGGATAAGATAAGGAACACACCCATTATAAAGAAATCACATTAGGATTCTCTTTTTAAGCTGTTCCTTCAAACACTAGTGCTTAGGAAATCTATTGGAGGCAGAAGCAGTCAAGGGTAGCCTAGGGTTAGGGTTAGGCTTAGGGTTAGGATTAGGGTACGGCTTAGGGTACGGGTTCGGGGAGGGGTTCGGGTACGGCGTAGGGTATGGCTTAGGGTTAGGGTTAGGTTTAGTGTTAGGGTTAGGGCTCGGTTTAGGGTACGGGTTAGGATAAGGGTACGTGTTAGGGTTAGGGTAGGGGTTAGGGTTAGGGTACGCATTAGGGTTAGGGTAGTTATTAAACCTCTCCCACTCTCTAGATACCCCTTAGCACGTAAAGGAATATTATTTGGGGGTCCAGCCATGGAGAAGAGTTTAGACACTAGGATAAGATAAGGAACACACCCATTATAAAGAAATCACATTAGGATTCTCTTTTTAAGCTGTTCCTTCAAACACTAGTGCTTAGGAAATCTATTGGAGGCAGAAGCAGTCAAGGGTAGCCTAGGGTTAGGGTTAGGCTTAGGGTTAGGCTTAGGGTACGGCTTAGGGTACGGGTTCGGGGAGGGGTTCGGGTACGGCGTAGGGTATGGGTTAGGGTTAGGGTTAGGGTTAGTGTTAGGGTTAGGGCTCGGTTTAGGGTACGGGTTAGAATTAGGGTACGTGTTAGGGTTAGGGTAGGGGTTAGGGTTAGGGTACGCGTTAGGGTTAGGGTAGATATTAAACCTATCCCACTCTCTAGATACCCCTTAGCACGTAAAGGAATATTATTTGGGGGTCCAGCCATGGAGAAGAGTTTAGACACTAGGATAAGATAAGGAACACACCCATTATAAAGAAATCACATTAGGATTCTCTTTTTAAGCTGTTCCTTCAAACACTAGTGCTTAGGAAATCTATTGGAGGCAGAAGCAGTCAAGGGTAGCCTAGGGTTAGGGTTAGGCTTAGGGTTAGGCTTAGGGTACGGCTTAGGCTACGGGTTCGGGGAGGGGTTCGGGTACGGCGTAGGGTATGGGTTAGGGTTAGGGTTAGGGTTAGTGTTAGGGTTAGGGCTCGGTTTAGGGTACGGGTTAGGATTAGGGTAAGTGTTAGGGTTAGGGTAGGGGTTAGGGTTAGGGTACGCCTTAGGGTTAGGGTAGTTATTAAACCTATCCCACTCTCTAGATACCCCTTAGCACGTAAAGGAATATTATTTGGGGGTCCAGCCATGGAGAAGAGTTTAGACACTAGGATAAGATAAGGAACACACCCATTATAAAGAAATCACATTAGGATTCTCTTTTTAAGCTGTTCCTTCAAACACTAGTGCTTAGGAAATCTATTGGAGGCAGAAGCAGTCAAGGGTAGCCTAGGGTTAGGGTTAGGCTTAGGGTTAGGCTTAGGGTACGGCTTAGGGTACGGGTTCGGGGAGGGGTTCGGGTACGGCGTAGGGTATGGGTTAGGGTTAGGGTTAGGGTTAGGGTTAGGGTTAGGGCTCGGTTTAGGGTACGGGTTAGGATTAGGGTACGTGTTAGGGTTAGGGTAGGGGTTAGGGTTAGGGTACGCGTTAGGGTTAGGGTAGTTATTAAACCTATCCCACTCTCTAGATACCCCTTAGCACGTAAAGGAATATTATTTGGGGGTCCAGCCATGGAGAAGAGTTTAGACACTAGGATAAGATAAGGAACACACCCATTATAAAGAAATCACATTAGGATTCTCTTTTTAAGCTGTTCCTTAAAACACTAGTGCTTAGGAAATCTATTGGAGGCAGAAGTAGTCAAGGGTAGCCTAGGGTTAGGGTTAGGCTTAGGGTACGGCTTAGGGTACGGGTTCGGGGAGGGGTTCGGGTACGGCGTAGGGTATGGGTTAGGGTTAGGGTTAGGGTTTGAGTTAGGGTTAGGGCTCGGTTTAGGGTACGGGTTAGGATTAGGGTAGGGGTTAGGGTTAGGGTACGCGTTAGGGTTAGGGTAGTTATTAAACCTATCCCACTGTCTAGATACCCCTTAGCACGTAAAGGAATATTATTTGGGGGTCCAGCCATGGAGAAGAGTTTAGACACTAGGATAAGATAAGGAACACACCCATTATAAAGAAATCACATTAGGATTCTCTTTTTAAGCTGTTCCTTCAAACACTAGTGCTTAGGAAATCTATTGGAGGCAGAAGCAGTCAAGGGTAGCCTAGGGTTAGGCTTAGGCTTAGGGTTAGGCTTAGGGTACGGCTTAGGGTACGGGTTCGGGGAGGGGTTCGGGTACGGCGTAGGGTATGGGTTAGGGTTAGGGTTAGGGTTTGAGTTAGGGTTAGGGCTCGGTTTAGGGTACGGGTTAGGATTAGGGTACGTTTTAGGGTTAGGGTAGGGGTTAGGGTTAGGGTACGCGTTAGGGTTAGGGTAGTTATTAAACCTATCCCACTCTCTAGATACCCCTTAGCACGTAAAGGAATATTATTTGGGGGTCCAGCCATGGAGAAGAGTTTAGACACTAGGATAAGATAAGGAACACACCCATTATAAAGAAATCACATTAGGATTCTCTTTTTAAGCTGTTCCTTCAAACACTAGTGCTTAGGAAATCTATTGGAGGCAGAAGCAGTCAAGGGTAGCCTAGGGTTAGGGTTAGGCTTAGGGTTAGGATTAGGGTACGGCTTAGGGTACGGGTTCGGGGAGGGGTTCGGGTACGGCGTAGGGTATGGCTTAGGGTTAGGGTTAGGGTTAGTGTTAGGGTTAGGGCTCGGTTTAGGGTACGGGTTAGGATAAGGGTACGTGTTAGGGTTAGGGTAGGGGTTAGGGTTAGGGTACGCATTAGGGTTAGGGTAGTTATTAAACCTCTCCCACTCTCTAGATACCCCTTAGCACGTAAAGGAATATTATTTGGGGGTCCAGCCATGGAGAAGAGTTTAGACACTAGGATAAGATAAGGAACACACCCATTATAAAGAAATCACATTAGGATTCTCTTTTTAAGCTGTTCCTTCAAACACTAGTGCTTAGGAAATCTATTGGAGGCAGAAGCAGTCAAGGGTAGCCTAGGGTTAGGGTTAGGCTTAGGGTTAGGCTTTGGGTACGGCTTAGGGTACGGTTTCGGGGAGGGGTTCGGGTACGGCGTAGGGTATGGGTTAGGGTTAGGGTTAGGGTTAGTGTTAGGGTTAGGGCTCGGTTTAGGGTACGGGTTAGGATTAGGGTACGTGTTAGGGTTAGGGTACGGTTTAGGGTTAGGGTACGCGTTAGGGTTAGGGTAGTTATTAAACCTATCCCACTCTCTAGATACCCCTTAGCACGTAAAGGAATATTATTTGCGTGTCCAGCCATGGAGAAGAGTTTAGACACTAGGATAAAATAAGGAACACATACATTATAAAGAAATCACATTAGGATTCTCTTTTTAAGCTGTTCCTTCAAACACTAGTGCTTAGGAAATCTATTGGAGGCAGAAGCAGTCAAGGGTAGCCTAGGGTTAGGGTTAGGCTTAGGGTTACGCTTAGGGTACGGCTTAGGGTACGGGTTCGGGGAGGGGTTCGGGTACGGCGTAGGGTATGGGTTAGGGTTAGGGTTAGGGTTAGTGTTAGGGTTAGGGCTCGGTTTAGGGTACGGGTTAGGATTAGGGTACGTGTTAGGGTTAGGGTACGGTTTAGGGTTAGGGTACGCGTTAGGGTTAGGGTAGTTATTAAACCTATCCCACTCTCTAGATACCCCTTAGCACGTAAAGGAATATTATTTGGGGGTCCAGCCATGGAGAAGAGTTTAGACACTAGGATAAGATAAGGAACACACCCATTATAAAGAAATCACATTAGGATTCTCTTTTTAAGCTGTTCCTTCAAACACTAGTGCTTAGGAAATCTATTGGAGGCAGAAGCAGTCAAGGGTAGCCTAGGGTTAGGGTTAGGCTTAGGGTTAGGCTTAGGGTACGGCTTAGGGTACGGGTTCGGGGAGGGGTTCGGGTACGGCGTAGGGTATGGGTTAGGGTTAGGGTTAGGGTTAGTGTTAGGGTTAGGGCTCGGTTTAGGGTACGGGTTAGAATTAGGGTACGTGTTAGGGTTAGGGTAGGGGTTAGGGTTAGGGTACGCGTTAGGGTTAGGGTAGATATTAAACCTATCCCACTCTCTAGATACCCCTTAGCACGTAAAGGAATATTATTTGGGGGTCCAGCCATGGAGAAGAGTTTAGACACTAGGATAAGATAAGGAACACACCCATTATAAAGAAATCACATTAGGATTCTCTTTTTAAGCTGTTCCTTCAAACACTAGTGCTTAGGAAATCTATTGGAGGCAGAAGTAGTCAAGGGTAGCCTAGGGTTAGGGTTAGGCTTAGGGTACGGCTTAGGGTACGGGTTCGGGGAGGGGTTCGGGTACGGCGTAGGGTATGGGTTAGGGTTAGGGTTAGGGTTTGAGTTAGGGTTAGGGCTCGGTTTAGGGTACGGGTTAGGATTAGGGTAGGGGTTAGGGTTAGGGTACGCGTTAGGGTTAGGGTAGTTATTAAACCTATCCCACTGTCTAGATACCCCTTAGCACGTAAAGGAATATTATTTGGGGGTCCAGCCATGGAGAAGAGTTTAGACACTAGGATAAGATAAGGAACACACCCATTATAAAGAAATCACATTAGGATTCTCTTTTTAAGCTGTTCCTTCAAACACTAGTGCTTAGGAAATCTATTGGAGGCAGAAGCAGTCAAGGGTAGCCTAGGGTTAGGCTTAGGCTTAGGGTTAGGCTTAGGGTACGGCTTAGGGTACGGGTTCGGGGAGGGGTTCGGGTACGGCGTAGGGTATGGGTTAGGGTTAGGGTTAGGGTTTGAGTTAGGGTTAGGGCTCGGTTTAGGGTACGGGTTAGGATTAGGGTACGTTTTAGGGTTAGGGTAGGGGTTAGGGTTAGGGTACGCGTTAGGGTTAGGGTAGTTATTAAACCTATCCCACTCTCTAGATACCCCTTAGCACGTAAAGGAATATTATTTGGGGGTCCAGCCATGGAGAAGAGTTTAGACACTAGGATAAGATAAGGAACACACCCATTATAAAGAAATCACATTAGGATTCTCTTTTTAAGCTGTTCCTTCAAACACTAGTGCTTAGGAAATCTATTGGAGGCAGAAGCAGTCAAGGGTAGCCTAGGGTTAGGGTTAGGCTTAGGGTTAGGATTAGGGTACGGCTTAGGGTACGGGTTCGGGGAGGGGTTCGGGTACGGCGTAGGGTATGGCTTAGGGTTAGGGTTAGGGTTAGTGTTAGGGTTAGGGCTCGGTTTAGGGTACGGGTTAGGATAAGGGTACGTGTTAGGGTTAGGGTAGGGGTTAGGGTTAGGGTACGCATTAGGGTTAGGGTAGTTATTAAACCTCTCCCACTCTCTAGATACCCCTTAGCACGTAAAGGAATATTATTTGGGGGTCCAGCCATGGAGAAGAGTTTAGACACTAGGATAAGATAAGGAACACACCCATTATAAAGAAATCACATTAGGATTCTCTTTTTAAGCTGTTCCTTCAAACACTAGTGCTTAGGAAATCTATTGGAGGCAGAAGCAGTCAAGGGTAGCCTAGGGTTAGGGTTAGGCTTAGGGTTAGGCTTTGGGTACGGCTTAGGGTACGGTTTCGGGGAGGGGTTCGGGTACGGCGTAGGGTATGGGTTAGGGTTAGGGTTAGGGTTAGTGTTAGGGTTAGGGCTCGGTTTAGGGTACGGGTTAGGATTAGGGTACGTGTTAGGGTTAGGGTACGGTTTAGGGTTAGGGTACGCGTTAGGGTTAGGGTAGTTATTAAACCTATCCCACTCTCTAGATACCCCTTAGCACGTAAAGGAATATTATTTGCGTGTCCAGCCATGGAGAAGAGTTTAGACACTAGGATAAAATAAGGAACACATACATTATAAAGAAATCACATTAGGATTCTCTTTTTAAGCTGTTCCTTCAAACACTAGTGCTTAGGAAATCTATTGGAGGCAGAAGCAGTCAAGGGTAGCCTAGGGTTAGGGTTAGGCTTAGGGTTACGCTTAGGGTACGGCTTAGGGTACGGGTTCGGGGAGGGGTTCGGGTACGGCGTAGGGTATGGGTTAGGGTTAGGGTTAGGGTTAGTGTTAGGGTTAGGGCTCGGTTTAGGGTACGGGTTAGGATTAGGGTACGTGTTAGGGTTAGGGTACGGTTTAGGGTTAGGGTACGCGTTAGGGTTAGGGTAGTTATTAAACCTATCCCACTCTCTAGATACCCCTTAGCACGTAAAGGAATATTATTTGGGGGTCCAGCCATGGAGAAGAGTTTAGACACTAGGATAAGATAAGGAACACACCCATTATAAAGAAATCACATTAGGATTCTCTTTTTAAGCTGTTCCTTCAAACACTAGTGCTTAGGAAATCTATTGGAGGCAGAAGCAGTCAAGGGTAGCCTAGGGTTAGGGTTAGGCTTAGGGTTAGGCTTAGGGTACGGCTTAGGGTACGGGTTCGGGGAGGGGTTCGGGTACGGCGTAGGGTATGGGTTAGGGTTAGGGTTAGGGTTAGTGTTAGGGTTAGGGCTCGGTTTAGGGTACGGGTTAGAATTAGGGTACGTGTTAGGGTTAGGGTAGGGGTTAGGGTTAGGGTACGCGTTAGGGTTAGGGTAGATATTAAACCTATCCCACTCTCTAGATACCCCTTAGCACGTAAAGGAATATTATTTGGGGGTCCAGCCATGGAGAAGAGTTTAGACACTAGGATAAGATAAGGAACACACCCATTATAAAGAAATCACATTAGGATTCTCTTTTTAAGCTGTTCCTTCAAACACTAGTGCTTAGGAAATCTATTGGAGGCAGAAGCAGTCAAGGGTAGCCTAGGGTTAGGGTTAGGCTTAGGGTTAGGCTTTGGGTACGGCTTAGGGTACGGTTTCGGGGAGGGGTTCGGGTACGGCGTAGGGTATGGGTTAGGGTTAGGGTTAGGGTTAGTGTTAGGGTTAGGGCTCGGTTTAGGGTACGGGTTAGGATTAGGGTACGTGTTAGGGTTAGGGTACGGTTTAGGGTTAGGGTACGCGTTAGGGTTAGGGTAGTTATTAAACCTATCCCACTCTCTAGATACCCCTTAGCACGTAAAGGAATATTATTTGCGTGTCCAGCCATGGAGAAGAGTTTAGACACTAGGATAAAATAAGGAACACATACATTATAAAGAAATCACATTAGGATTCTCTTTTTAAGCTGTTCCTTCAAACACTAGTGCTTAGGAAATCTATTGGAGGCAGAAGCAGTCAAGGGTAGCCTAGGGTTAGGGTTAGGCTTAGGGTTACGCTTAGGGTACGGCTTAGGGTACGGGTTCGGGGAGGGGTTCGGGTACGGCGTAGGGTATGGGTTAGGGTTAGGGTTAGGGTTAGTGTTAGGGTTAGGGCTCGGTTTAGGGTACGGGTTAGGATTAGGGTACGTGTTAGGGTTAGGGTACGGTTTAGGGTTAGGGTACGCGTTAGGGTTAGGGTAGTTATTAAACCTATCCCACTCTCTAGATACCCCTTAGCACGTAAAGGAATATTATTTGGGGGTCCAGCCATGGAGAAGAGTTTAGACACTAGGATAAGATAAGGAACACACCCATTATAAAGAAATCACATTAGGATTCTCTTTTTAAGCTGTTCCTTCAAACACTAGTGCTTAGGAAATCTATTGGAGGCAGAAGCAGTCAAGGGTAGCCTAGGGTTAGGGTTAGGCTTAGGGTTAGGCTTAGGGTACGGCTTAGGGTACGGGTTCGGGGAGGGGTTCGGGTACGGCGTAGGGTATGGGTTAGGGTTAGGGTTAGGGTTAGTGTTAGGGTTAGGGCTCGGTTTAGGGTACGGGTTAGAATTAGGGTACGTGTTAGGGTTAGGGTAGGGGTTAGGGTTAGGGTACGCGTTAGGGTTAGGGTAGATATTAAACCTATCCCACTCTCTAGATACCCCTTAGCACGTAAAGGAATATTATTTGGGGGTCCAGCCATGGAGAAGAGTTTAGACACTAGGATAAGATAAGGAACACACCCATTATAAAGAAATCACATTAGGATTCTCTTTTTAAGCTGTTCCTTCAAACACTAGTGCTTAGGAAATCTATTGGAGGCAGAAGCAGTCAAGGGTAGCCTAGGGTTAGGGTTAGGCTTAGGGTTAGGCTTAGGGTACGGCTTAGGGTACGGGTTCGGGGAGGGGTTCGGGTACGGCGTAGGGTATGGGTTAGGGTTAGGGTTAGGGTTAGTGTTAGGGTTAGGGCTCGGTTTAGGGTACGGGTTAGGATTAGGGTACGTGTTAGGGTTAGGGTAGGGGTTAGGGTTAGGGTACGCATTAGGGTTAGGGTAGTTATTAAACCTATCCCACTCTCTAGATACCCCTTAGCACGTAAAGGAATATTATTTGGGGGTCCAGCCATGGAGAAGAGTTTAGACACTAGGATAAGATAAGGAACACACCCATTATAAAGAAATCACATTAGGATTCTCTTTTTAAGCTGTTCCTTCAAACACTAGTGCTTAGGAAATCTATTGGAGGCAGAAGCAGTCAAGGGTAGCCTAGGGTTAGGGTTAGGCTTAGGGTTAGGCTTAGGGTATGGCTTAGGGTACGGGTTCGGGGAGGGGTTCGGGTACGGCGTAGGGTATGGGTTAGGGTTAGGGTTAGGGTTAGTGTTAGGGTTAGGGCTCGGTTTAGGGTACGGGTTAGGATTAGGGTACGTGTTAGGGTTAGGGTAGGGGTTAGGGTTAGGGTACGCGTTAGGCTTAGGGTAGTTATTAAACCTATCCCACTCTCTAGATACCCCTTAGCACGTAAAGGAATATTATTTGGGGGTCCAGCCATGGAGAAGAGTTTAGACACTAGGATAAGATAAGGAACACACCCATTATAAAGAAATCACATTAGGATTCTCTTTTTAAGCTGTTCCTTCAAACACTAGTGCTTAGGAAATCTATTGGAGGCAGAAGCAGTCAAGGGTAGCCAAGGGTTAGGGTTAGGCTTAGGGTTAGGCTTAGGGTACGGCTTAGGGTACGGGTTCGGGGAGGGGTTCGGGTACGGCGTAGGGTATGGGTTAGGGTTAGGGTTTAAGGTTAGTGTTAGGGTTAGGGCTCGGTTTAGGGTACGGGTTAGAATTAGGGTACGTGTTAGGGTTAGGGTAGGGGTTAGGGTTAGGGTACGCGTTAGGGTTAGGGTAGATATTAAACCTATCCCACTCTCTAGATACCCCTTAGCACGTAAAGGAATATTATTTGCGGGTCCAGCCATGGAGAAGAGTTTAGACACTAGGATAAGATAAGGAACACACCCATTATAAAGAAATCACATTAGGATTCTCTTTTTAAGCTGTTCCTTCAAACACTAGTGCTTAGGAAATCTATTGGAGGCAGAAGCAGTCAAGGGTAGCCTAGGGTTAGGGTTAGGCTTAGGGTTAGGCTTAGGGTACGGCTTAGGCTACGGGTTCGGGGAGGGGTTCGGGTACGGCGTAGGGTATGGGTTAGGGTTAGGGTTAGGGTTAGTGTTAGGGTTAGGGCTCGGTTTAGGGTACGGGTTAGGATTAGGGTACGTGTTAGGGTTAGGGTAGGGGTTAGGGTTAGGGTACGCGTTAGGCTTAGGGTAGTTATTAAACCTATCCCACTCTCTAGATACCCCTTAGCACGTAAAGGAATATTATTTGGGGGTCCAGCCATGGAGAAGAGTTTAGACACTAGGATAAGATAAGGAACACACCCATTATAAAGAAATCACATTAGGATTCTCTTTTTAAGCTGTTCCTTCAAACACTAGTGCTTAGGAAATCTATTGGAGGCAGAAGCAGTCAAGGGTAGCCTAGGGTTAGGGTTAGGCTTAGGGTTAGGCTTTGGGTACGGCTTAGGGTACGGTTTCGGGGAGGGGTTCGGGTACGGCGTAGGGTATGGGTTAGGGTTAGGGTTAGGGTTAGTGTTAGGGTTAGGGCTCGGTTTAGGGTACGGGTTAGGATTAGGGTACGTGTTAGGGTTAGGGTACGGTTTAGGGTTAGGGTACGCGTTAGGGTTAGGGTAGTTATTAAACCTATCCCACTCTCTAGATACCCCTTAGCACGTAAAGGAATATTATTTGCGTGTCCAGCCATGGAGAAGAGTTTAGACACTAGGATAAAATAAGGAACACATACATTATAAAGAAATCACATTAGGATTCTCTTTTTAAGCTGTTCCTTCAAACACTAGTGCTTAGGAAATCTATTGGAGGCAGAAGCAGTCAAGGGTAGCCTAGGGTTAGGGTTAGGCTTAGGGTTACGCTTAGGGTACGGCTTAGGGTACGGGTTCGGGGAGGGGTTCGGGTACGGCGTAGGGTATGGGTTAGGGTTAGGGTTAGGGTTAGTGTTAGGGTTAGGGCTCGGTTTAGGGTACGGGTTAGGATTAGGGTACGTGTTAGGGTTAGGGTACGGTTTAGGGTTAGGGTACGCGTTAGGGTTAGGGTAGTTATTAAACCTATCCCACTCTCTAGATACCCCTTAGCACGTAAAGGAATATTATTTGGGGGTCCAGCCATGGAGAAGAGTTTAGACACTAGGATAAGATAAGGAACACACCCATTATAAAGAAATCACATTAGGATTCTCTTTTTAAGCTGTTCCTTCAAACACTAGTGCTTAGGAAATCTATTGGAGGCAGAAGCAGTCAAGGGTAGCCTAGGGTTAGGGTTAGGCTTAGGGTTAGGCTTAGGGTACGGCTTAGGGTACGGGTTCGGGGAGGGGTTCGGGTACGGCGTAGGGTATGGGTTAGGGTTAGGGTTAGGGTTAGTGTTAGGGTTAGGGCTCGGTTTAGGGTACGGGTTAGAATTAGGGTACGTGTTAGGGTTAGGGTAGGGGTTAGGGTTAGGGTACGCGTTAGGGTTAGGGTAGATATTAAACCTATCCCACTCTCTAGATACCCCTTAGCACGTAAAGGAATATTATTTGGGGGTCCAGCCATGGAGAAGAGTTTAGACACTAGGATAAGATAAGGAACACACCCATTATAAAGAAATCACATTAGGATTCTCTTTTTAAGCTGTTCCTTCAAACACTAGTGCTTAGGAAATCTATTGGAGGCAGAAGCAGTCAAGGGTAGCCTAGGGTTAGGGTTAGGCTTAGGGTTAGGCTTAGGGTACGGCTTAGGGTACGGGTTCGGGGAGGGGTTCGGGTACGGCGTAGGGTATGGGTTAGGGTTAGGGTTAGGGTTAGTGTTAGGGTTAGGGCTCGGTTTAGGGTACGGGTTAGGATTAGGGTACGTGTTAGGGTTAGGGTAGGGGTTAGGGTTAGGGTACGCATTAGGGTTAGGGTAGTTATTAAACCTATCCCACTCTCTAGATACCCCTTAGCACGTAAAGGAATATTATTTGGGGGTCCAGCCATGGAGAAGAGTTTAGACACTAGGATAAGATAAGGAACACACCCATTATAAAGAAATCACATTAGGATTCTCTTTTTAAGCTGTTCCTTCAAACACTAGTGCTTAGGAAATCTATTGGAGGCAGAAGCAGTCAAGGGTAGCCTAGGGTTAGGGTTAGGCTTAGGGTTAGGCTTAGGGTATGGCTTAGGGTACGGGTTCGGGGAGGGGTTCGGGTACGGCGTAGGGTATGGGTTAGGGTTAGGGTTAGGGTTAGTGTTAGGGTTAGGGCTCGGTTTAGGGTACGGGTTAGGATTAGGGTACGTGTTAGGGTTAGGGTAGGGGTTAGGGTTAGGGTACGCGTTAGGCTTAGGGTAGTTATTAAACCTATCCCACTCTCTAGATACCCCTTAGCACGTAAAGGAATATTATTTGGGGGTCCAGCCATGGAGAAGAGTTTAGACACTAGGATAAGATAAGGAACACACCCATTATAAAGAAATCACATTAGGATTCTCTTTTTAAGCTGTTCCTTCAAACACTAGTGCTTAGGAAATCTATTGGAGGCAGAAGCAGTCAAGGGTAGCCAAGGGTTAGGGTTAGGCTTAGGGTTAGGCTTAGGGTACGGCTTAGGGTACGGGTTCGGGGAGGGGTTCGGGTACGGCGTAGGGTATGGGTTAGGGTTAGGGTTTAAGGTTAGTGTTAGGGTTAGGGCTCGGTTTAGGGTACGGGTTAGAATTAGGGTACGTGTTAGGGTTAGGGTAGGGGTTAGGGTTAGGGTACGCGTTAGGGTTAGGGTAGATATTAAACCTATCCCACTCTCTAGATACCCCTTAGCACGTAAAGGAATATTATTTGCGGGTCCAGCCATGGAGAAGAGTTTAGACACTAGGATAAGATAAGGAACACACCCATTATAAAGAAATCACATTAGGATTCTCTTTTTAAGCTGTTCCTTCAAACACTAGTGCTTAGGAAATCTATTGGAGGCAGAAGCAGTCAAGGGTAGCCTAGGGTTAGGGTTAGGCTTAGGGTTAGGCTTAGGGTACGGCTTAGGCTACGGGTTCGGGGAGGGGTTCGGGTACGGCGTAGGGTATGGGTTAGGGTTAGGGTTAGGGTTAGTGTTAGGGTTAGGGCTCGGTTTAGGGTACGGGTTAGGATTAGGGTAAGTGTTAGGGTTAGGGTAGGGGTTAGGGTTAGGGTACGCCTTAGGGTTAGGGTAGTTATTAAACCTATCCCACTCTCTAGATACCCCTTAGCACGTAAAGGAATATTATTTGGGGGTCCAGCCATGGAGAAGAGTTTAGACACTAGGATAAGATAAGGAACACACCCATTATAAAGAAATCACATTAGGATTCTCTTTTTAAGCTGTTCCTTCAAACACTAGTGCTTAGGAAATCTATTGGAGGCAGAAGCAGTCAAGGGTAGCCTAGGGTTAGGGTTAGGCTTAGGGTTAGGCTTAGGGTACGGCTTAGGGTACGGGTTCGGGGAGGGGTTCGGGTACGGCGTAGGGTATGGGTTAGGGTTAGGGTTAGGGTTAGTGTTAGGGTTAGGGCTCGGTTTAGGGTACGGGTTAGGATTAGGGTACGTGTTAGGGTTAGGGTAGGGGTTAGGGTTAGGGTACGCGTTAGGGTTAGGGTAGTTATTAAACCTATCCCACTCTCTAGATACCCCTTAGCACGTAAAGGAATATTATTTGGGGGTCCAGCGATGGAGAAGAGTTTAGACACTAGGATAAAATAAGGAACACACCCATTATAAAGAAATCACATTAGGATTCTGTTTTTAAGCTGTTCCGTCAAACACTAGTGCTTAGGAAATCTATTGGAGGCAGAAGCAGTCAAGGGTAGCCTAGGGGTAGGGTTAGGCTTAGGGTTAGGCTTAGGGTACGGCTTAGGGTACGGGTTCGGGGAGGGGTTCGGGTACGGCGTAGGGTATGGGTTAGGGTTAGGGTTAGGGTTTGAGTTAGGGTTAGGGCTCGGTTTAGGGTACGGGTTAGGATTAGGGTACGTTTTAGGGTTAGGGTAGGGGTTAGGGTTAGGGTACGCGTTAGGGTTAGGGTAGTTATTAAACCTATCCCACTCTCTAGATACCCCTTAGCACGTAAAGGAATATTATTTGGGGGTCCAGCCATGGAGAAGAGTTTAGACACTAGGATAAGATAAGGAACACACCCATTATAAAGAAATCACATTAGGATTCTCTTTTTAAGCTGTTCCTTCAAACACTAGTGCTTAGGAAATCTATTGGAGGCAGAAGCAGTCAAGGGTAGCCTAGGGTTAGGGTTAGGCTTAGGGTTAGGCTTAGGGTATGGCTTAGGGTACGGGTTCGGGGAGGGGTTCGGGTACGGCGTAGGGTATGGGTTAGGGTTAGGGTTAGGGTTAGTGTTAGGGTTAGGGCTCGGTTTAGGGTACGGGTTAGGATTAGGGTACGTGTTAGGGTTAGGGTAGGGGTTAGGGTTAGGGTACGCGTTAGGCTTAGGGTAGTTATTAAACCTATCCCACTCTCTAGATACCCCTTAGCACGTAAAGGAATATTATTTGGGGGTCCAGCCATGGAGAAGAGTTTAGACACTAGGATAAGATAAGGAACACACCCATTATAAAGAAATCACATTAGGATTCTCTTTTTAAGCTGTTCCTTCAAACACTAGTGCTTAGGAAATCTATTGGAGGCAGAAGCAGTCAAGGGTAGCCAAGGGTTAGGGTTAGGCTTAGGGTTAGGCTTAGGGTACGGCTTAGGGTACGGGTTCGGGGAGGGGTTCGGGTACGGCGTAGGGTATGGGTTAGGGTTAGGGTTTAAGGTTAGTGTTAGGGTTAGGGCTCGGTTTAGGGTACGGGTTAGAATTAGGGTACGTGTTAGGGTTAGGGTAGGGGTTAGGGTTAGGGTACGCGTTAGGGTTAGGGTAGATATTAAACCTATCCCACTCTCTAGATACCCCTTAGCACGTAAAGGAATATTATTTGCGGGTCCAGCCATGGAGAAGAGTTTAGACACTAGGATAAGATAAGGAACACACCCATTATAAAGAAATCACATTAGGATTCTCTTTTTAAGCTGTTCCTTCAAACACTAGTGCTTAGGAAATCTATTGGAGGCAGAAGCAGTCAAGGGTAGCCTAGGGTTAGGGTTAGGCTTAGGGTTAGGCTTAGGGTACGGCTTAGGCTACGGGTTCGGGGAGGGGTTCGGGTACGGCGTAGGGTATGGGTTAGGGTTAGGGTTAGGGTTAGTGTTAGGGTTAGGGCTCGGTTTAGGGTACGGGTTAGGATTAGGGTAAGTGTTAGGGTTAGGGTAGGGGTTAGGGTTAGGGTACGCCTTAGGGTTAGGGTAGTTATTAAACCTATCCCACTCTCTAGATACCCCTTAGCACGTAAAGGAATATTATTTGGGGGTCCAGCCATGGAGAAGAGTTTAGACACTAGGATAAGATAAGGAACACACCCATTATAAAGAAATCACATTAGGATTCTCTTTTTAAGCTGTTCCTTCAAACACTAGTGCTTAGGAAATCTATTGGAGGCAGAAGCAGTCAAGGGTAGCCTAGGGTTAGGGTTAGGCTTAGGGTTAGGCTTAGGGTACGGCTTAGGGTACGGGTTCGGGGAGGGGTTCGGGTACGGCGTAGGGTATGGGTTAGGGTTAGGGTTAGGGTTAGTGTTAGGGTTAGGGCTCGGTTTAGGGTACGGGTTAGGATTAGGGTACGTGTTAGGGTTAGGGTAGGGGTTAGGGTTAGGGTACGCGTTAGGGTTAGGGTAGTTATTAAACCTATCCCACTCTCTAGATACCCCTTAGCACGTAAAGGAATATTATTTGGGGGTCCAGCGATGGAGAAGAGTTTAGACACTAGGATAAAATAAGGAACACACCCATTATAAAGAAATCACATTAGGATTCTGTTTTTAAGCTGTTCCGTCAAACACTAGTGCTTAGGAAATCTATTGGAGGCAGAAGCAGTCAAGGGTAGCCTAGGGGTAGGGTTAGGCTTAGGGTTAGGCTTAGGGTACGGCTTAGGGTACGGGTTCGGGGAGGGGTTCGGGTACGGCGTAGGGTATGGGTTAGGGTTAGGGTTAGGGTTTGAGTTAGGGTTAGGGCTCGGTTTAGGGTACGGGTTAGGATTAGGGTACGTTTTAGGGTTAGGGTAGGGGTTAGGGTTAGGGTACGCGTTAGGGTTAGGGTAGTTATTAAACCTATCCCACTCTCTAGATACCCCTTAGCACGTAAAGGAATATTATTTGGGGGTCCAGCCATGGAGAAGAGTTTAGACACTAGGATAAGATAAGGAACACACCCATTATAAAGAAATCACATTAGGATTCTCTTTTTAAGCTGTTCCTTCAAACACTAGTGCTTAGGAAATCTATTGGAGGCAGAAGCAGTCAAGGGTAGCCTAGGGTTAGGGTTAGGCTTAGGGTTAGGCTTAGGGTACGGCTTAGGGTACGGGTTCGGGGAGGGGTTCGGGTACGGCGTAGGGTATGGGTTAGGGTTAGGGTTAGGGTTTGAGTTACGGTTAGGGCTCGGTTTAGGGTACGGGTTAGGATTAGGGTACGTTTTAGGGTTAGGGTAGGGGTTAGGGTTAGGGTACGCATTAGGGTTAGGGTAGTTATTAAACCTATCCCACTCTCTAGATACCCCTTAGCACGTAAAGGAATATTATTTGGGGGTCCAGCCATGGAGAAGAGTTTAGACACTAGGATAAGATAAGGAACACACCCATTATAAAGAAATCACATTAGGATTCTCTTTTTAAGCTGTTCCTTAAAACACTAGTGCTTAGGAAATCTATTGGAGGCAGAAGCAGTCAAGGGTAGCCTAGGGTTAGGGTTAGGCTTAGGGTTAGGCTTAGGGTACGGCTTAGGGTACGGGTTCGGGGAGGGGTTCGGGTACGGCGTAGGGTATGGGTTAGGGTTAGGGTTAGGGTTAGTGTTAGGGTTAGGGCTCGGTTTAGGGTACGGGTTAGGATTAGGGTACGTGTTAGGGTTAGGGTAGGGGTTAGGGTTAGGGTACGCATTAGGGTTAGGGTAGTTAGTAAACCTATCCCACTCTCTAGATACCCCTTAGCACGTAAAGGAATATTATTTGGGGGTCCAGCCATGGAGAAGAGTTTAGACACTAGGATAAGATAAGGAACACACCCATTATAAAGAAATCACATTAGGATTCTCTTTTTAAGCTGTTCCTTAAAACACTAGTGCTTAGGAAATCTATTGGAGGCAGAAGTAGTCAAGGGTAGCCTAGGGTTAGGGTTAGGCTTAGGGTACGGCTTAGGGTACGGGTTCGGGGAGGGGTTCGGGTACGGCGTAGGGTATGGGTTAGGGTTAGGGTTAGGGTTTGAGTTAGGGTTAGGGCTCGGTTTAGGGTACGGGTTAGGATTAGGGTAGGGGTTAGGGTTAGGGTACGCGTTAGGGTTAGGGTAGTTATTAAACCTATCCCACTCTCTAGATACCCCTTAGCACGTAAAGGAATATTATTTGGGGGTCCAGCCATGGAGAAGAGTTTAGACACTAGGATAAGATAAGGAACACACCCATTATAAAGAAATCACATTAGGATTCTCTTTTTAAGCTGTTCCTTCAAACACTAGTGCTTAGGAAATCTATTGGAGGCAGAAGCAGTCAAGGGTAGCCAAGGGTTAGGGTTAGGCTTAGGGTTAGGCTTAGGGTACGGCTTAGGGTACGGGTTCGGGGAGAGGTTCGGGTACGGCGTAGGGTATGGGTTAGGGTTAGGGTTTAAGGTTAGTGTTAGGGTTAGGGCTCGGTTTAGGGTACGGGTTAGAATTAGGGTACGTGTTAGGGTTAGGGTAGGGGTTAGGGTTAGGGTACGCGTTAGGGTTAGGGTAGATATTAAACCTATCCCACTCTCTAGATACCCCTTAGCACGTAAAGGAATATTATTTGCGGGTCCAGCCATGGAGAAGAGTTTAGACACTAGGATAAGATAAGGAACACACCCATTATAAAGAAATCACATTAGGATTCTCTTTTTAAGCTGTTCCTTCAAACACTAGTGCTTAGGAAATCTATTGGAGGCAGAAGCAGTCAAGGGTAGCCTAGGGTTAGGGTTAGGCTTAGGGTTAGGCTTAGGGTACGGCTTAGGCTACGGGTTCGGGGAGGGGTTCGGGTACGGCGTAGGGTATGGGTTAGGGTTAGGGTTAGGGTTAGTGTTAGGGTTAGGGCTCGGTTTAGGGTACGGGTTAGGATTAGGGTAAGTGTTAGGGTTAGGGTAGGGGTTAGGGTTAGGGTACGCCTTAGGGTTAGGGTAGTTATTAAACCTATCCCACTCTCTAGATACCCCTTAGCACGTAAAGGAATATTATTTGGGGGTCCAGCCATGGAGAAGAGTTTAGACACTAGGATAAGATAAGGAACACACCCATTATAAAGAAATCACATTAGGATTCTCTTTTTAAGCTGTTCCTTCAAACACTAGTGCTTAGGAAATCTATTGGAGGCAGAAGCAGTCAAGGGTAGCCTAGGGTTAGGGTTAGGCTTAGGGTTAGGCTTAGGGTACGGCTTAGGGTACGGGTTCGGGGAGGGGTTCGGGTACGGCGTAGGGTATGGGTTAGGGTTAGGGTTAGGGTTAGTGTTAGGGTTAGGGCTCGGTTTAGGGTACGGGTTAGGATTAGGGTACGTGTTAGGGTTAGGGTAGGGGTTAGGGTTAGGGTACGCGTTAGGGTTAGGGTAGTTATTAAACCTATCCCACTCTCTAGATACCCCTTAGCACGTAAAGGAATATTATTTGGGGGTCCAGCGATGGAGAAGAGTTTAGACACTAGGATAAAATAAGGAACACACCCATTATAAAGAAATCACATTAGGATTCTGTTTTTAAGCTGTTCCGTCAAACACTAGTGCTTAGGAAATCTATTGGAGGCAGAAGCAGTCAAGGGTAGCCTAGGGGTAGGGTTAGGCTTAGGGTTAGGCTTAGGGTACGGCTTAGGGTACGGGTTCGGGGAGGGGTTCGGGTACGGCGTAGGGTATGGGTTAGGGTTAGGGTTAGGGTTTGAGTTAGGGTTAGGGCTCGGTTTAGGGTACGGGTTAGGATTAGGGTACGTTTTAGGGTTAGGGTAGGGGTTAGGGTTAGGGTACGCGTTAGGGTTAGGGTAGTTATTAAACCTATCCCACTCTCTAGATACCCCTTAGCACGTAAAGGAATATTATTTGGGGGTCCAGCCATGGAGAAGAGTTTAGACACTAGGATAAGATAAGGAACACACCCATTATAAAGAAATCACATTAGGATTCTCTTTTTAAGCTGTTCCTTCAAACACTAGTGCTTAGGAAATCTATTGGAGGCAGAAGCAGTCAAGGGTAGCCTAGGGTTAGGGTTAGGCTTAGGGTTAGGCTTAGGGTACGGCTTAGGGTACGGGTTCGGGGAGGGGTTCGGGTACGGCGTAGGGTATGGGTTAGGGTTAGGGTTAGGGTTTGAGTTACGGTTAGGGCTCGGTTTAGGGTACGGGTTAGGATTAGGGTACGTTTTAGGGTTAGGGTAGGGGTTAGGGTTAGGGTACGCATTAGGGTTAGGGTAGTTATTAAACCTATCCCACTCTCTAGATACCCCTTAGCACGTAAAGGAATATTATTTGGGGGTCCAGCCATGGAGAAGAGTTTAGACACTAGGATAAGATAAGGAACACACCCATTATAAAGAAATCACATTAGGATTCTCTTTTTAAGCTGTTCCTTAAAACACTAGTGCTTAGGAAATCTATTGGAGGCAGAAGCAGTCAAGGGTAGCCTAGGGTTAGGGTTAGGCTTAGGGTTAGGCTTAGGGTACGGCTTAGGGTACGGGTTCGGGGAGGGGTTCGGGTACGGCGTAGGGTATGGGTTAGGGTTAGGGTTAGGGTTAGTGTTAGGGTTAGGGCTCGGTTTAGGGTACGGGTTAGGATTAGGGTACGTGTTAGGGTTAGGGTAGGGGTTAGGGTTAGGGTACGCATTAGGGTTAGGGTAGTTAGTAAACCTATCCCACTCTCTAGATACCCCTTAGCACGTAAAGGAATATTATTTGGGGGTCCAGCCATGGAGAAGAGTTTAGACACTAGGATAAGATAAGGAACACACCCATTATAAAGAAATCACATTAGGATTCTCTTTTTAAGCTGTTCCTTAAAACACTAGTGCTTAGGAAATCTATTGGAGGCAGAAGTAGTCAAGGGTAGCCTAGGGTTAGGGTTAGGCTTAGGGTACGGCTTAGGGTACGGGTTCGGGGAGGGGTTCGGGTACGGCGTAGGGTATGGGTTAGGGTTAGGGTTAGGGTTTGAGTTAGGGTTAGGGCTCGGTTTAGGGTACGGGTTAGGATTAGGGTAGGGGTTAGGGTTAGGGTACGCGTTAGGGTTAGGGTAGTTATTAAACCTATCCCACTCTCTAGATACCCCTTAGCACGTAAAGGAATATTATTTGGGGGTCCAGCCATGGAGAAGAGTTTAGACACTAGGATAAGATAAGGAACACACCCATTATAAAGAAATCACATTAGGATTCTCTTTTTAAGCTGTTCCTTCAAACACTAGTGCTTAGGAAATCTATTGGAGGCAGAAGCAGTCAAGGGTAGCCAAGGGTTAGGGTTAGGCTTAGGGTTAGGCTTAGGGTACGGCTTAGGGTACGGGTTCGGGGAGAGGTTCGGGTACGGCGTAGGGTATGGGTTAGGGTTAGGGTTTAAGGTTAGTGTTAGGGTTAGGGCTCGGTTTAGGGTACGGGTTAGAATTAGGGTACGTGTTAGGGTTAGGGTAGGGGTTAGGGTTAGGGTACGCGTTAGGGTTAGGGTAGATATTAAACCTATCCCACTCTCTAGATACCCCTTAGCACGTAAAGGAATATTATTTGCGGGTCCAGCCATGGAGAAGAGTTTAGACACTAGGATAAGATAAGGAACACACCCATTATAAAGAAATCACATTAGGATTCTCTTTTTAAGCTGTTCCTTCAAACACTAGTGCTTAGGAAATCTATTGGAGGCAGAAGCAGTCAAGGGTAGCCTAGGGTTAGGGTTAGGCTTAGGGTTAGGCTTAGGGTACGGCTTAGGCTACGGGTTCGGGGAGGGGTTCGGGTACGGCGTAGGGTATGGGTTAGGGTTAGGGTTAGGGTTAGTGTTAGGGTTAGGGCTCGGTTTAGGGTACGGGTTAGGATTAGGGTAAGTGTTAGGGTTAGGGTAGGGGTTAGGGTTAGGGTACGCCTTAGGGTTAGGGTAGTTATTAAACCTATCCCACTCTCTAGATACCCCTTAGCACGTAAAGGAATATTATTTGGGGGTCCAGCCATGGAGAAGAGTTTAGACACTAGGATAAGATAAGGAACACACCCATTATAAAGAAATCACATTAGGATTCTCTTTTTAAGCTGTTCCTTCAAACACTAGTGCTTAGGAAATCTATTGGAGGCAGAAGCAGTCAAGGGTAGCCTAGGGTTAGGGTTAGGCTTAGGGTTAGGCTTAGGGTACGGCTTAGGGTACGGGTTCGGGGAGGGGTTCGGGTACGGCGTAGGGTATGGGTTAGGGTTAGGGTTAGGGTTAGTGTTAGGGTTAGGGCTCGGTTTAGGGTACGGGTTAGGATTAGGGTACGTGTTAGGGTTAGGGTAGGGGTTAGGGTTAGGGTACGCGTTAGGGTTAGGGTAGTTATTAAACCTATCCCACTCTCTAGATACCCCTTAGCACGTAAAGGAATATTATTTGGGGGTCCAGCGATGGAGAAGAGTTTAGACACTAGGATAAAATAAGGAACACACCCATTATAAAGAAATCACATTAGGATTCTGTTTTTAAGCTGTTCCGTCAAACACTAGTGCTTAGGAAATCTATTGGAGGCAGAAGCAGTCAAGGGTAGCCTAGGGGTAGGGTTAGGCTTAGGGTTAGGCTTAGGGTACGGCTTAGGGTACGGGTTCGGGGAGGGGTTCGGGTACGGCGTAGGGTATGGGTTAGGGTTAGGGTTAGGGTTTGAGTTAGGGTTAGGGCTCGGTTTAGGGTACGGGTTAGGATTAGGGTACGTTTTAGGGTTAGGGTAGGGGTTAGGGTTAGGGTACGCGTTAGGGTTAGGGTAGTTATTAAACCTATCCCACTCTCTAGATACCCCTTAGCACGTAAAGGAATATTATTTGGGGGTCCAGCCATGGAGAAGAGTTTAGACACTAGGATAAGATAAGGAACACACCCATTATAAAGAAATCACATTAGGATTCTCTTTTTAAGCTGTTCCTTCAAACACTAGTGCTTAGGAAATCTATTGGAGGCAGAAGCAGTCAAGGGTAGCCTAGGGTTAGGGTTAGGCTTAGGGTTAGGCTTAGGGTACGGCTTAGGGTACGGGTTCGGGGAGGGGTTCGGGTACGGCGTAGGGTATGGGTTAGGGTTAGGGTTAGGGTTTGAGTTACGGTTAGGGCTCGGTTTAGGGTACGGGTTAGGATTAGGGTACGTTTTAGGGTTAGGGTAGGGGTTAGGGTTAGGGTACGCATTAGGGTTAGGGTAGTTATTAAACCTATCCCACTCTCTAGATACCCCTTAGCACGTAAAGGAATATTATTTGGGGGTCCAGCCATGGAGAAGAGTTTAGACACTAGGATAAGATAAGGAACACACCCATTATAAAGAAATCACATTAGGATTCTCTTTTTAAGCTGTTCCTTAAAACACTAGTGCTTAGGAAATCTATTGGAGGCAGAAGCAGTCAAGGGTAGCCTAGGGTTAGGGTTAGGCTTAGGGTTAGGCTTAGGGTACGGCTTAGGGTACGGGTTCGGGGAGGGGTTCGGGTACGGCGTAGGGTATGGGTTAGGGTTAGGGTTAGGGTTAGTGTTAGGGTTAGGGCTCGGTTTAGGGTACGGGTTAGGATTAGGGTACGTGTTAGGGTTAGGGTAGGGGTTAGGGTTAGGGTACGCATTAGGGTTAGGGTAGTTAGTAAACCTATCCCACTCTCTAGATACCCCTTAGCACGTAAAGGAATATTATTTGGGGGTCCAGCCATGGAGAAGAGTTTAGACACTAGGATAAGATAAGGAACACACCCATTATAAAGAAATCACATTAGGATTCTCTTTTTAAGCTGTTCCTTAAAACACTAGTGCTTAGGAAATCTATTGGAGGCAGAAGTAGTCAAGGGTAGCCTAGGGTTAGGGTTAGGCTTAGGGTACGGCTTAGGGTACGGGTTCGGGGAGGGGTTCGGGTACGGCGTAGGGTATGGGTTAGGGTTAGGGTTAGGGTTTGAGTTAGGGTTAGGGCTCGGTTTAGGGTACGGGTTAGGATTAGGGTAGGGGTTAGGGTTAGGGTACGCGTTAGGGTTAGGGTAGTTATTAAACCTATCCCACTGTCTAGATACCCCTTAGCACGTAAAGGAATATTATTTGGGGGTCCAGCCATGGAGAAGAGTTTAGACACTAGGATAAGATAAGGAACACACCCATTATAAAGAAATCACATTAGGATTCTCTTTTTAAGCTGTTCCTTCAAACACTAGTGCTTAGGAAATCTATTGGAGGCAGAAGCAGTCAAGGGTAGCCTAGGGTTTGGCTTAGGCTTAGGGTTAGGCTTTGGGTACGGCTTAGGGTACGGTTTCGGGGAGGGGTTCGGGTACGGCGTAGGGTATGGGTTAGGGTTAGGGTTAGTGTTAGGGTTAGGGCTCGGTTTAGGGTACGGCTTAGGATTAGGGTACGTGTTAGGGTTAGGGTACGGTTTAGGGTTAGGGTACGCGTTAGGGTTAGGGTAGTTATTAAACCTATCCCACTCTCTAGATACCCCTTAGCACGTAAAGGAATATTATTTGCGGGTCCAGCCATGGAGAAGAGTTTAGACACTAGGATAAAATAAGGAACACACCCATTATAAAGAAATCACATTAGGATTCTCTTTTTAAGCTGTTCCTTCAAACACTAGTGCTTAGGAAATCTATTGGAGGCAGAAGCAGTCAAGGGTAGCCTAGGGTTAGGGTTAGGCTTAGGGTTAGGCTTAGGGTACGGCTTAGGGTACGGGTTCGGGGAGGGGTTCGGGTACGGCGTAGGGTATGGGTTAGGGTTAGGGTTAGGGTTAGTGTTAGGGTTAGGGCTCGGTTTAGGGTACGGGTTAGAATTAGGGTACGTGTTAGGGTTAGGGTAGGGGTTAGGGTTAGGGTACGCGTTAGGCTTAGGGTAGTTATTAAACCTATCCAACTCTCTAGATACCCCTTAGCACGTAAAGGAATATTATTTGCGGGTCCAGCCATGGAGAAGAGTTTAGACACTAGGATAAGATAAGGAACACACCCATTATAAAGAAATCACATTAGGATTCTCTTTTTAAGCTGTTCCTTAAAACACTAGTGCTTAGGAAATCTATTGGAGGCAGAAGCAGTCAAGGGTAGCCTAGGGTTAGGGTTAGGCTAAGGGTTAGGCTTTGGGTTCGGCTTAGGGTATGGTTTCGGGGAGGGGTTCGGGTACGGCGTAGGGTATGGGTTAGGGTTAGGGTTAGGGTTAGTGTTAGGGTTAGGGCTCGGTTTAGGGTACGGGTTAGGATTAGGGTACGTGTTAGGGTTAGGGTACGGTTTAGGGTTAGGGTACGCGTTAGGGTTAGGGTAGTTATTAAACCTATCCCACTCTCTAGATACCCCTTAGCACGTAAAGGAATATTATTTGTGGGTCCAGCCATGGAGAAGAGTTTAGACACTAGGATAAGATAAGGAACACACCCATTATAAAGAAATCACATTAGGATTCTCTTTTTAAGCTGTTCCTTCAAACACTAGTGCTTAGGAAATCTATTGGAGGCAGAAGCAGTCAAGGGTAGCCTAGGGTTAGGGTTAGGCTTAGGGTTAGGCTTAGGGTACGGCTTAGGGTACGGGTTCGGGGAGGGGTTCGGGTACGGCGTAGGGTATGGGTTAGGGTTAGGGTTAGTGTTAGGGTTAGGGCTCGGTTTAGGGTACGGGTTAGAATTAGGGTACGTGTTAGGGTTAGGGTAGGGGTTAGGGTTAGGGTACGCGTTAGGGTTAGGGTAGATATTAAACCTATCCCACTCTCTAGATACCCCTTAGCACGTAAAGGAATATTATTTGGGGGTCCAGCCATGGAGAAGAGTTTAGACACTAGGATAAGATAAGGAACACACCCATTATAAAGAAATCACATTAGGATTCTCTTTTTAAGCTGTTCCTTCAAACACTAGTGCTTAGGAAATCTATTGGAGGCAGAAGCAGTCAAGGGTAGCCTAGGGTTAGGGTTAGGCTTAGGGTTAGGCTTAGGGTACGGCTTAGGGTACGGGTTCGGGGAGGGGTTCGGGTACGGCGTAGGGTATGGGTTAGGGTTAGGGTTAGGGTTAGTGTTAGGGTTAGGGCTCGGTTTAGGGTACGGGTTAGGATTAGGGTACGTGTTAGGGTTAGGGTAGGGGTTAGGGTTAGGGTACGCATTAGGGTTAGGGTAGTTATTAAACCTATCCCACTCTCTAGATACCCCTTAGCACGTAAAGGAATATTATTTGGGGGTCCAGCCATGGAGAAGAGTTTAGACACTAGGATAAGATAAGGAACACACCCATTATAAAGAAATCACATTAGGATTCTCTTTTTAAGCTGTTCCTTCAAACACTAGTGCTTAGGAAATCTATTGGAGGCAGAAGCAGTCAAGGGTAGCCTAGGGTTAGGGTTAGGCTTAGGGTTAGGCTTAGGGTACGGCTTAGGGTACGGGTTCGGGGAGGGGTTCGGGTACGGCGTAGGGTATGGGTTAGGGTTAGGGTTAGGGTTAGTGTTAGGGTTAGGGCTCGGTTTAGGGTACGGGTTAGGATTAGGGTACGTGTTAGGGTTAGGGTAGGGGTTAGGGTTAGGGTACGCGTTAGGCTTAGGGTAGTTATTAAACCTATCCCACTCTCTAGATACCCCTTAGCACGTAAAGGAATATTATTTGGGGGTCCAGCCATGGAGAAGAGTTTAGACACTAGGATAAGATAAGGAACACACCCATTATAAAGAAATCACATTAGGATTCTCTTTTTAAGCTGTTCCTTCAAACACTAGTGCTTAGGAAATCTATTGGAGGCAGAAGCAGTCAAGGGTAGCCTAGGGTTAGGGTTAGGCTTAGGGTTAGGCTTAGGGTACGGCTTAGGGTACGGGTTCGGGGAGGGGTTCGGGTACGGCGTAGGGTATGGGTTAGGGTTAGGGTTAGGGTTAGTGTTAGGGTTAGGGCTCGGTTTAGGGTACGGGTTAGAATTAGGGTACGTGTTAGGGTTAGGGTAGGGGTTAGGGTTAGGGTACGCGTTAGGGTTAGGGTAGATATTAAACCTATCCCACTCTCTAGATACCCCTTAGCACGTAAAGGAATATTATTTGGGGGTCCAGCCATGGAGAAGAGTTTAGACACTAGGATAAGATAAGGAACACACCCATTATAAAGAAATCACATTAGGATTCTCTTTTTAAGCTGTTCCTTCAAACACTAGTGCTTAGGAAATCTATTGGAGGCAGAAGCAGTCAAGGGTAGCCTAGGGTTAGGGTTAGGCTTAGGGTACGGCTTAGGGTACGGCTTAGGCTACGGGTTCGGGGAGGGGTTCGTGTACGGCGTAGGGTATGGGTTAGGGTTAGGGTTAGGGTTAGTGTTAGGGTTAGGGCTCGGTTTAGGGTACGGGTTAGGATTAGGGTAAGTGTTAGGGTTAGGGTAGGGGTTAGGGTTAGGGTACGCCTTAGGGTTAGGGTAGTTATTAAACCTATCCCACTCTCTAGATACCCCTTAGCACGTAAAGGAATATTATTTGGGGGTCCAGCCATGGAGAAGAGTTTAGACACTAGGATAAGATAAGGAACACACCCATTATAAAGAAATCACATTAGGATTCTCTTTTTAAGCTGTTCCTTCAAACACTAGTGCTTAGGAAATCTATTGGAGGCAGAAGCAGTCAAGGGTAGCCTAGGGTTAGGGTTAGGCTTAGGGTTAGGCTTAGGGTAGGGCTTAGGGTACGGGTTCGGGGAGGGGTTCGGGTACGGCGTAGGGTATGGGTTAGGGTTAGGGTTAGGGTTAGTGTTAGGGTTAGGGCTCGGTTTAGGGTACGGGTTAGGATTAGGGTACGTGTTAGGGTTAGGGTAGGGGTTAGGGTTAGGGTACGCGTTAGGGTTAGGGTAGATATTAAACCTATCCCACTCTCTAGATACCCCTTAGCACGTAAAGGAATATTATTTGGGGGTCCAGCGATGGAGAAGAGTTTAGACACTAGGATAAAATAAGGAACACACCCATTATAAAGAAATCACATTAGGATTCTGTTTTTAAGCTGTTCCGTCAAACACTAGTGCTTAGGAAATCTATTGGAGGCAGAAGCAGTCAAGGGTAGCCTAGGGTTAGGGTTAGGCTTAGGGTTAGGCTTAGGGTACGGCTTAGGGTACGGGTTCGGGGAGGGGTTCGGGTACGGCGTAGGGTATGGGTTAGGGTTAGGGTTAGGGTTTGAGTTAGGGTTAGGGCTCGGTTTAGGGTACGGGTTAGGATTAGGGTACGTTTTAGGGTTAGGGTAGGGGTTAGGGTTAGGATACGCGTTAGGGTTAGGGTAGTTATTAAACCTATCCCACTCTCTAGATACCCCTTAGCACGTAAAGGAATATTATTTGGGGGTCCAGCCATGGAGAAGAGTTTAGACACTAGGATAAGATAAGGAACACACCCATTATAAAGAAATCACATTAGGATTCTCTTTTTAAGCTGTTCCTTCAAACACTAGTGCTTAGGAAATCTATTGGAGGCAGAAGCAGTCAAGGGTAGCCTAGGGTTAGGGTTAGGCTTAGGGTTAGGCTTAGGGTACGGCTTAGGGTACGGGTTCGGGGAGGGGTTCGGGTACGGCGTAGGGTATGGGTTAGGGTTAGGGTTAGGGTTAGTGTTAGGGTTAGGGCTCGGTTTAGGGTACGGGTTAGGATTAGGGTACGTGTTAGGGTTAGGGTAGGGGTTAGGGTTAGGGTACGCATTAGGGTTAGGGTAGTTAGTAAACCTATCCCACTCTCTAGATACCCCTTAGCACGTAAAGGAATATTATTTGGGGGTCCAGCCATGGAGAAGAGTTTAGACACTAGGATAAGATAAGGAACACACCCATTATAAAGAAATCACATTAGGATTCTCTTTTTAAGCTGTTCCTTAAAACACTAGTGCTTAGGAAATCTATTGGAGGCAGAAGTAGTCAAGGGTAGCCTAGGGTTAGGGTTAGGCTTAGGGTACGGCTTAGGGTACGGGTTCGGGGAGGGGTTCGGGTACGGCGTAGGGTATGGGTTAGGGTTAGGGTTAGGGTTTGAGTTAGGGTTAGGGCTCGGTTTAGGGTACGGGTTAGGATTAGGGTAGGGGTTAGGGTTAGGGTACGCATTAGGGTTAGGGTAGTTATTAAACCTATCCCACTCTCTAGATACCCCTTAGCACGTAAAGGAATATTATTTGGGGGTCCAGCCATGGAGAAGAGTTTAGACACTAGGATAAGATAAGGAACACACCCATTATAAAGAAATCACATTAGGATTCTCTTTTTAAGCTGTTCCTTCAAACACTAGTGCTTAGGAAATCTATTGGAGGCAGAAGCAGTCAAGGGTAGCCTAGGGTTAGGCTTAGGCTTAGGGTTAGGCTTAGGGTACGGCTTAGGGTACGGGTTCGGGGAGGGGTTCGGGTACGGCGTAGGGTATGGGTTAGGGTTAGGGTTAGGGTTTGAGTTAGGGTTAGGGCTCGGTTTAGGGTACGGGTTAGGATTAGGGTACGTTTTAGGGTTAGGGTAGGGGTTAGGGTTAGGGTACGCGTTAGGGTTAGGGTAGTTATTAAACCTATCCCACTCTCTAGATACCCCTTAGCACGTAAAGGAATATTATTTGGGGGTCCAGCCATGGAGAAGAGTTTAGACACTAGGATAAGATAAGGAACACACCCATTATAAAGAAATCACATTAGGATTCTCTTTTTAAGCTGTTCCTTCAAACACTAGTGCTTAGGAAATCTATTGGAGGCAGAAGCAGTCAAGGGTAGCCTAGGGTTAGGGTTAGGCTTAGGGTTAGGATTAGGGTACGGCTTAGGGTACGGGTTCGGGGAGGGGTTCGGGTACGGCGTAGGGTATGGCTTAGGGTTAGGGTTAGGGTTAGTGTTAGGGTTAGGGCTCGGTTTAGGGTACGGGTTAGGATTAGGGTATGTGTTAGGGTTAGGGTAGGGGTTAGGGTTAGGGTACGCATTAGGGTTAGGGTAGTTATTAAACCTATCCCACTCTCTAGATACCCCTTAGCACGTAAAGGAATATTATTTGGGGGTCCAGCCATGGAGAAGAGTTTAGACACTAGGATAAGATAAGGAACACACCCATTATAAAGAAATCACATTAGGATTCTCTTTTTAAGCTGTTCCTTCAAACACTAGTGCTTAGGAAATCTATTGGAGGCAGAAGCAGTCAAGGGTAGCCTAGGGTTAGGGTTAGGCTTAGGGTTAGGCTTTGGGTACGGCTTAGGGTACGGTTTCGGGGAGGGGTTCGGGTACGGCGTAGGGTATGGGTTAGGGTTAGGGTTAGTGTTAGGGTTAGGGCTCGGTTTAGGGTACGGCTTAGGATTAGGGTACGTGTTAGGGTTAGGGTACGGTTTAGGGTTAGGGTACGCGTTAGGGTTAGGGTAGTTATTAAACCTATCCCACTCTCTAGATACCCCTTAGCACGTAAAGGAATATTATTTGGGGGTCCAGCCATGGAGAAGAGTTTAGACACTAGGATAAAATAAGGAACACACCCATTATAAAGAAATCACATTAGGATTCTCTTTTTAAGCTGTTCCTTCAAACACTAGTGCTTAGGAAATCTATTGGAGGCAGAAGCAGTCAAGGGTAGCCTAGGGTTAGGGTTAGGCTTAGGGTTAGGCTTAGGGTACGGCTTAGGGTACGGGTTCGGGGAGGGGTTCGGGTACGGCGTAGGGTATGGGTTAGGGTTAGGGTTAGGGTTAGTGTTAGGGTTAGGGCTCGGTTTAGGGTACGGGTTAGAATTAGGGTACGTGTTAGGGTTAGGGTAGGGGTTAGGGTTAGGGTACGCGTTAGGCTTAGGGTAGTTATTAAACCTATCCCACTCTCTAGATACCCCTTAGCACGTAAAGGAATATTATTTGCGGGTCCAGCCATGGAGAAGAGTTTAGACACTAGGATAAGATAAGGAACACACCCATTATAAAGAAATCACATTAGGATTCTCTTTTTAAGCTGTTCCTTCAAACACTAGTGCTTAGGAAATCTATTGGAGGCAGAAGCAGTCAAGGGTAGCCTAGGGTTAGGGTTAGGCTAAGGGTTAGGCTTTGGGTACGGCTTAGGGTATGGTTTCGGGGAGGGGTTCGGGTACGGCGTAGGGTATGGGTTAGGGTTAGGGTTAGTGTTAGGGTTAGGGCTCGGTTTAGGGTACGGGTTAGGATTAGGGTACGTGTTAGGGTTAGGGTACGGTTTAGGGTTAGGGTACGCGTTAGGGTTAGGGTAGTTATTAAACCTATCCCACTCTCTAGATACCCCTTAGCACGTAAAGGAATATTATTTGGGGGTCCAGCCATGGAGAAGAGTTTAGACACTAGGATAAGATAAGGAACACACCCATTATAAAGAAATCACATTAGGATTCTCTTTTTAAGCTGTTCCTTCAAACACTAGTGCTTAGGAAATCTATTGGAGGCAGAAGCAGTCAAGGGTAGCCTAGGGTTAGGGTTAGGCTTAGGGTTAGGCTTAGGGTACGGCTTAGGGTACGGGTTCGGGGAGGGGTTCGGGTACGGCGTAGGGTATGGGTTAGGGTTAGGGTTAGGGTTAGTGTTAGGGTTAGGGCTCGGTTTAGGGTACGGGTTAGAATTAGGGTACGTGTTAGGGTTAGGGTAGGGGTTAGGGTTAGGGTACGCGTTAGGGTTAGGGTAGATATTAAACCTATCCCACTCTCTAGATACCCCTTAGCACGTAAAGGAATATTATTTGGGGGTCCAGCCATGGAGAAGAGTTTAGACACTAGGATAAGATAAGGAACACACCCATTATAAAGAAATCACATTAGGATTCTCTTTTTAAGCTGTTCCTTCAAACACTAGTGCTTAGGAAATCTATTGGAGGCAGAAGCAGTCAAGGGTAGCCTAGGGTTAGGGTTAGGCTTAGGGTTAGGCTTAGGGTACGGCTTAGGGTACGGGTTCGGGGAGGGGTTCGGGTACGGCGTAGGGTATGGGTTAGGGTTAGGGTTAGGGTTAGTGTTAGGGTTAGGGCTCGGTTTAGGGTACGGGTTAGGATTAGGGTACGTGTTAGGGTTAGGGTAGGGGTTAGGGTTAGGGTACGCATTAGGGTTAGGGTAGTTATTAAACCTATCCCACTCTCTAGATACCCCTTAGCACGTAAAGGAATATTATATGGGGGTCCAGCCATGGAGAAGAGTTTAGACACTAGGATAAGATAAGGAACACACCCATTATAAAGAAATCACATTAGGATTCTCTTTTTAAGCTGTTCCTTCAAACACTAGTGCTTAGGAAATCTATTGGAGGCAGAAGCAGTCAAGGGTAGCCTAGGGTTAGGGTTAGGCTTAGGGTTAGGCTTAGGGTACGGCTTAGGGTACGGGTTCGGGGAGGGGTTCGGGTACGGCGTAGGGTATGGGTTAGGGTTAGGGTTAGGGTTAGTGTTAGGGTTAGGGCTCGGTTTAGGGTACGGGTTAGGATTAGGGTACGTGTTAGGGTTAGGGTAGGGGTTAGGGTTAGGGTACGCGTTAGGCTTAGGGTAGTTATTAAACCTATCCCACTCTCTAGATACCCCTTAGCACGTAAAGGAATATTATTTGGGGGTCCAGCCATGGAGAAGAGTTTAGACACTAGGATAAGATAAGGAACACACCCATTATAAAGAAATCACATTAGGATTCTCTTTTTAAGCTGTTCCTTCAAACACTAGTGCTTAGGAAATCTATTGGAGGCAGAAGCAGTCAAGGGTAGCCTAGGGTTAGGGTTAGGCTTAGGGTTAGGCTTAGGGTACAGCTTAGGGTACGGGTTCGGGGAGGGGTTCGGGTACGGCGTAGGGTATGGGTTAGGGTTAGGGTTAGGGTTAGTGTTAGGGTTAGGGCTCGGTTTAGGGTACGGGTTAGAATTAGGGTACGTGTTAGGGTTAGGGTAGGGGTTAGGGTTAGGGTACGCGTTAGGGTTAGGGTAGATATTAAACCTATCCCACTCTCTAGATACCCCTTAGCACGTAAAGGAATATTATTTGGGGGTCCAGCCATGGAGAAGAGTTTAGACACTAGGATAAGATAAGGAACACACCCATTATAAAGAAATCACATTAGGATTCTCTTTTTAAGCTGTTCCTTCAAACACTAGTGCTTAGGAAATCTATTGGAGGCAGAAGCAGTCAAGGGTAGCCTAGGGTTAGGGTTAGGCTTAGGGTTAGGCTTAGGGTACGGCTTAGGCTACGGGTTCGGGGAGGGGTTCGTGTACGGCGTAGGGTATGGGTTAGGGTTAGGGTTAGGGTTTGAGTTAGGGTTAGGGCTCGGTTTAGGGTACGGGTTAGGATTAGGGTACGTTTTAGGGTTAGGGTAGGGGTTAGGGTTAGGGTACGCGTTAGGGTTAGGGTAGTTATTAAACCTATCCCACTCTCTAGATACCCCTTAGCACGTAAAGGAATATTATTTGGGGGTCCAGCCATGGAGAAGAGTTTAGACACTAGAATAAGATAAGGAACACACCCATTATAAAGAAATCACATTAGGATTCTCTTTTTAAGCTGTTCCTTCAAACACTAGTGCTTAGGAAATCTATTGGAGGCAGAAGCAGTCAAGGGTAGCCTAGGGTTAGGGTTAGGCTTAGGGTTAGGATTAGGGTACGGCTTAGGGTACGGGTTCGGGGAGGGGTTCGGGTACGGCGTAGGGTATGGCTTAGGGTTAGGGTTAGGGTTAGTGTTAGGGTTAGGGCTCGGTTTAGGGTACGGGTTAGGATTAGGGTATGTGTTAGGGTTAGGGTAGGGGTTAGGGTTAGGGTACGCATTAGGGTTAGGGTAGTTATTAAACCTATCCCACTCTCTAGATACCCCTTAGCACGTAAAGGAATATTATTTGGGGGTCCAGCCATGGAGAAGAGTTTAGACACTAGGATAAGATAAGGAACACACCCATTATAAAGAAATCACATTAGGATTCTCTTTTTAAGCTGTTCCTTCAAACACTAGTGCTTAGGAAATCTATTGGAGGCAGAAGCAGTCAAGGGTAGCCTAGGGTTAGGGTTAGGCTTAGGGTTAGGCTTTGGGTACGGCTTAGGGTACGGTTTCGGGGAGGGGTTCGGGTACGGCGTAGGGTATGGGTTAGGGTTAGGGTTAGTGTTAGGGTTAGGGCTCGGTTTAGGGTACGGCTTAGGATTAGGGTACGTGTTAGGGTTAGGGTACGGTTTAGGGTTAGGGTACGCGTTAGGGTTAGGGTAGTTATTAAACCTATCCCACTCTCTAGATACCCCTTAGCACGTAAAGGAATATTATTTGCGGGTCCAGCCATGGAGAAGAGTTTAGACACTAGGATAAAATAAGGAACACACCCATTATAAAGAAATCACATTAGGATTCTCTTTTTAAGCTGTTCCTTCAAACACTAGTGCTTAGGAAATCTATTGGAGGCAGAAGCAGTCAAGGGTAGCCTAGGGTTAGGGTTAGGCTTAGGGTTAGGCTTAGGGTACGGCTTAGGGTACGGGTTCAGGGAGGGGTTCGGGTACGGCGTAGGGTATGGGTTAGGGTTAGGGTTAGGGTTAGTGTTAGGGTTAGGGCTCGGTTTAGGGTACGGGTTAGAATTAGGGTACGTGTTAGGGTTAGGGTAGGGGTTAGGGTTAGGGTACGCGTTAGGCTTAGGGTAGTTATTAAACCTATCCCACTCTCTAGATACCCCTTAGCACGTAAAGGAATATTATTTGCGGGTCCAGCCATGGAGAAGAGTTGAGACACTAGGATAAGATAAGGAACACACCCATTATAAAGAAATCACATTAGGATTCTCTTTTTAAGCTGTTCCTTCAAACACTAGTGCTTAGGAAATCTATTGGAGGCAGAAGCAGTCAAGGGTAGCCTAGGGTTAGGGTTAGGCTAAGGGTTAGGCTTTGGGTACGGCTTAGGGTATGGTTTCGGGGAGGGGTTCGGGTACGGCGTAGGGTATGGGTTAGGGTTAGGGTTAGGGTTAGTGTTAGGGTTAGGGCTCGGTTTAGGGTACGGGTTAGGATTAGGGTACGTGTTAGGGTTAGGGTACGGTTTAGGGTTAGGGTACGCGTTAGGGTTAGGGTAGTTATTAAACCTATCCCACTCTCTAGATACCCCTTAGCACGTAAAGGAATATTATTTGGGGGTCCAGCCATGGAGAAGAGTTTAGACACTAGGATAAGATAAGGAACACACCCATTATAAAGAAATCACATTAGGATTCTCTTTTTAAGCTGTTCCTTCAAACACTAGTGCTTAGGAAATCTATTGGAGGCAGAAGCAGTCAAGGGTAGCCTAGGGTTAGGGTTAGGCTTAGGGTTAGGCTTAGGGTACGGCTTAGGGTACGGGTTCGGGGAGGGGTTCGGGTACGGCGTAGGGTATGGGTTAGGGTTAGGGTTAGGGTTAGTGTTAGGGTTAGGGCTCGGTTTAGGGTACGGGTTAGAATTAGGGTACGTGTTAGGGTTAGGGTAGGGGTTAGGGTTAGGGTACGCGTTAGGGTTAGGGTAGATATTAAACCTATCCCACTCTCTAGATACCCCTTAGCACGTAAAGGAATATTATTTGGGGGTCCAGCCATGGAGAAGAGTTTAGACACTAGGATAAGATAAGGAACACACCCATTATAAAGAAATCACATTAGGATTCTCTTTTTAAGCTGTTCCTTCAAACACTAGTGCTTAGGAAATCTATTGGAGGCAGAAGCAGTCAAGGGTAGCCTAGGGTTAGGGTTAGGCTTAGGGTTAGGCTTAGGGTACGGCTTAGGGTACGGGTTCGGGGAGGGGTTCGGGTACGGCGTAGGGTATGGGTTAGGGTTAGGGTTAGGGTTAGTGTTAGGGTTAGGGCTCGGTTTAGGGTACGGGTTAGGATTAGGGTACGTGTTAGGGTTAGGGTAGGGGTTAGGGTTAGGGTACGCATTAGGGTTAGGGTAGTTATTAAACCTATCCCACTCTCTAGATACCCCTTAGCACGTAAAGGAATATTATATGGGGGTCCAGCCATGGAGAAGAGTTTAGACACTAGGATAAGATAAGGAACACACCCATTATAAAGAAATCACATTAGGATTCTCTTTTTAAGCTGTTCCTTCAAACACTAGTGCTTAGGAAATCTATTGGAGGCAGAAGCAGTCAAGGGTAGCCTAGGGTTAGGGTTAGGCTTAGGGTTAGGCTTAGGGTACGGCTTAGGGTACGGGTTCGGGGAGGGGTTCGGGTACGGCGTAGGGTATGGGTTAGGGTTAGGGTTAGGGTTAGTGTTAGGGTTAGGGCTCGGTTTAGGGTACGGGTTAGGATTAGGGTACGTGTTAGGGTTAGGGTAGGGGTTAGGGTTAGGGTACGCGTTAGGCTTAGGGTAGTTATTAAACCTATCCCACTCTCTAGATACCCCTTAGCACGTAAAGGAATATTATTTGGGGGTCCAGCCATGGAGAAGAGTTTAGACACTAGGATAAGATAAGGAACACACCCATTATAAAGAAATCACATTAGGATTCTCTTTTTAAGCTGTTCCTTCAAACACTAGTGCTTAGGAAATCTATTGGAGGCAGAAGCAGTCAAGGGTAGCCTAGGGTTAGGGTTAGGCTTAGGGTTAGGCTTAGGGTACGGCTTAGGGTACGGGTTCGGGGAGGGGTTCGGGTACGGCGTAGGGTATGGGTTAGGGTTAGGGTTAGGGTTAGTGTTAGGGTTAGGGCTCGGTTTAGGGTACGGGTTAGAATTAGGGTACGTGTTAGGGTTAGGGTAGGGGTTAGGGTTAGGGTACGCGTTAGGGTTAGGGTAGATATTAAACCTATCCCACTCTCTAGATACCCCTTAGCACGTAAAGGAATATTATTTGGGGGTCCAGCCATGGAGAAGAGTTTAGACACTAGGATAAGATAAGGAACACACCCATTATAAAGAAATCACATTAGGATTCTCTTTTTAAGCTGTTCCTTCAAACACTAGTGCTTAGGAAATCTATTGGAGGCAGAAGCAGTCAAGGGTAGCCTAGGGTTAGGGTTAGGCTTAGGGTTAGGCTTAGGGTACGGCTTAGGCTACGGGTTCGGGGAGGGGTTCGTGTACGGCGTAGGGTATGGGTTAGGGTTAGGGTTAGGGTTAGTGTTAGGGTTAGGGCTCGGTTTAGGGTACGGGTTAGGATTAGGGTAAGTGTTAGGGTTAGGGTAGGGGTTAGGGTTAGGGTACGCCTTAGCGTTAGGGTAGTTATTAAACCTATCCCACTCTCTAGATACCCCTTAGCACGTAAAGGAATATTATTTGGGGGTCCAGCCATGGAGAAGAGTTTAGACACTAGGATAAGATAAGGAACACACCCATTATAAAGAAATCACATTAGGATTCTCTTTTTAAGCTGTTCCTTCAAACACTAGTGCTTAGGAAATCTATTGGAGGCAGAAGCAGTCAAGGGTAGCCTAGGGTTAGGGTTAGGCTTAGGGTTAGGCTTAGGGTAGGGCTTAGGGTACGGGTTCGGGGAGGGGTTCGGGTACGGCGTAGGGTATGGGTTAGGGTTAGGGTTAGGGTTAGTGTTAGGGTTAGGGCTCGGTTTAGGGTACGGGTTAGGATTAGGGTACGTGTTAGGGTTAGGGTAGGGGTTAGGGTTAGGGTACGCGTTAGGGTTAGGGTAGTTATTAAACCTATCCCACTCTCTAGATACCCCTTAGCACGTAAAGGAATATTATTTGGGGGTCCAGCGATGGAGAAGAGTTTAGACACTAGGATAAAATAAGGAACACACCCATTATAAAGAAATCACATTAGGATTCTGTTTTTAAGCTGTTCCGTCAAACACTAGTGCTTAGGAAATCTATTGGAGGCAGAAGCAGTCAAGGGTAGCCTAGGGTTAGGGTTAGGCTTAGGGTACGGCTTAGGGTACGGGTTCGGGGAGGGGTTCGGGTACGGCGTAGGGTATGGGTTAGGGTTAGGGTTAGGGTTTGAGTTAGGGTTAGGGCTCGGTTTAGGGTACGGGTTAGGATTAGGGTACGTTTTAGGGTTAGGGTAGGGGTTAGGGTTAGGATACGCGTTAGGGTTAGGGTAGTTATTAAACCTATCCCACTCTCTAGATACCCCTTAGCACGTAAAGGAATATTATTTGGGGGTCCAGCCATGGAGAAGAGTTTAGACACTAGGATAAGATAAGGAACACACCCATTATAAAGAAATCACATTAGGATTCTCTTTTTAAGCTGTTCCTTCAAACACTAGTGCTTAGGAAATCTATTGGAGGCAGAAGCAGTCAAGGGTAGCCTAGGGTTAGGGTTAGGCTTAGGGTTAGGCTTAGGGTACGGCTTAGGGTACGGGTTCGGGGAGGGGTTCGGGTACGGCGTAGGGTATGGGTTAGGGTTAGGGTTAGGGTTAGTGTTAGGGTTAGGGCTCGGTTTAGGGTACGGGTTAGAATTAGGGTACGTGTTAGGGTTAGGGTAGGGGTTAGGGTTAGGGTACGCATTACGGTTAGGGTAGTTAGTAAACCTATCCCACTCTCTAGATACCCCTTAGCACGTAAAGAAATATTATTTGGGGGTCCAGCCATGGAGAAGAGTTTAGACACTAGGATAAGATAAGGAACACACCCATTATAAAGAAATCACATTAGGATTCTCTTTTTAAGCTGTTCCTTAAAACACTAGTGCTTAGGAAATCTATTGGAGGCAGAAGTAGTCAAGGGTAGCCTAGGGTTAGGGTTAGGCTTAGGGTACGGCTTAGGGTACGGGTTCGGGGAGGGGTTCGGGTACGGCGTAGGGTATGGGTTAGGGTTACGGTTAGGGTTTGAGTTAGGGTTAGGGCTCGGTTTAGGGTACGGGTTAGGATTAGGGTAGGGGTTAGGGTTAGGGTACGCGTTAGGGTTAGGGTAGATATTAAACCTATCCCACTCTCTAGATACCCCTTAGCACGTAAAGGAATATTATTTGGGGGTCCAGCCATGGAGAAGAGTTTAGACACTAGGATAAGATAAGGAACACACCCATTATAAAGAAATCACATTAGGATTCTCTTTTTAAGCTGTTCCTTCAAACACTAGTGCTTAGGAAATCTATTGGAGGCAGAAGCAGTCAAGGGTAGCCTAGGGTTAGGGTTAGGCTTAGGGTTAGGCTTAGGGTACGGCTTAGGGTACGGGTTCGGGGAGGGGTTCGGGTACGGCGTAGGGTATGGGTTAGGGTTAGGGTTAGGGTTAGTGTTAGGGTTAGGGCTCGGTTTAGGGTACGGGTTAGGATTAGGGTACGTGTTAGGGTTAGGGTAGGGGTTAGGGTTAGGGTACGCATTAGGGTTAGGGTAGTTATTAAACCTATCCCACTCTCTAGATACCCCTTAGCACGTAAAGGAATATTATTTGGGGGTCCAGCCATGGAGAAGAGTTTAGACACTAGGATAAGATAAGGAACACACCCATTATAAAGAAATCACATTAGGATTCTCTTTTTAAGCTGTTCCTTCAAACACTAGTGCTTAGGAAATCTATTGGAGGCAGAAGCAGTCAAGGGTAGCCTAGGGTTAGGGTTAGGCTTAGGGTTAGGCTTAGGGTACGGCTTAGGGTACGGGTTCGGGGAGGGGTTCGGGTACGGCGTAGGGTATGGGTTAGGGTTAGGGTTAGGGTTAGTGTTAGGGTTAGGGCTCGGTTTAGGGTACGGGTTAGGATTAGGGTACGTGTTAGGGTTAGGGTAGGGGTTAGGGTTAGGGTACGCGTTAGGCTTAGGGTAGTTATTAAACCTATCCCACTCTCTAGATACCCCTTAGCACGTAAAGGAATATTATTTGGGGGTCCAGCCATGGAGAAGAGTTTAGACACTAGGATAAGATAAGGAACACACCCATTATAAAGAAATCACATTAGGATTCTCTTTTTAAGCTGTTCCTTCAAACACTAGTGCTTAGGAAATCTATTGGAGGCAGAAGCAGTCAAGGGTAGCCTAGGGTTAGGGTTAGGCTTAGGGTTAGGCTTAGGGTACGGCTTAGGGTACGGGTTCGGGGAGGGGTTCGGGTACGGCGTAGGGTATGGGTTAGGGTTAGGGTTAGGGTTAGTGTTAGGGTTAGGGCTCGGTTTAGGGTACGGGTTAGAATTAGGGTACGTGTTAGGGTTAGGGTAGGGGTTAGGGTTAGGGTACGCGTTAGGGTTAGGGTAGATATTAAACCTATCCCACTCTCTAGATACCCCTTAGCACGTAAAGGAATATTATTTGGGGGTCCAGCCATGGAGAAGAGTTTAGACACTAGGATAAGATAAGGAACACACCCATTATAAAGAAATCACATTAGGATTCTCTTTTTAAGCTGTTCCTTCAAACACTAGTGCTTAGGAAATCTATTGGAGGCAGAAGCAGTCAAGGGTAGCCTAGGGTTAGGGTTAGGCTTAGGGTACGGCTTAGGGTACGGCTTAGGCTACGGGTTCGGGGAGGGGTTCGTGTACGGCGTAGGGTATGGGTTAGGGTTAGGGTTAGGGTTAGTGTTAGGGTTAGGGCTCGGTTTAGGGTACGGGTTAGGATTAGGGTAAGTGTTAGGGTTAGGGTAGGGGTTAGGGTTAGGGTACGCCTTAGGGTTAGGGTAGTTATTAAACCTATCCCACTCTCTAGATACCCCTTAGCACGTAAAGGAATATTATTTGGGGGTCCAGCCATGGAGAAGAGTTTAGACACTAGGATAAGATAAGGAACACACCCATTATAAAGAAATCACATTAGGATTCTCTTTTTAAGCTGTTCCTTCAAACACTAGTGCTTAGGAAATCTATTGGAGGCAGAAGCAGTCAAGGGTAGCCTAGGGTTAGGGTTAGGCTTAGGGTTAGGCTTAGGGTAGGGCTTAGGGTACGGGTTCGGGGAGGGGTTCGGGTACGGCGTAGGGTATGGGTTAGGGTTAGGGTTAGTGTTAGGGTTAGGGCTCGGTTTAGGGTACGGGTTAGGATTAGGGTACGTGTTAGGGTTAGGGTAGGGGTTAGGGTTAGGGTACGCGTTAGGGTTAGGGTAGATATTAAACCTATCCCACTCTCTAGATACCCCTTAGCACGTAAAGGAATATTATTTGGGGGTCCAGCGATGGAGAAGAGTTTAGACACTAGGATAAAATAAGGAACACACCCATTATAAAGAAATCACATTAGGATTCTGTTTTTAAGCTGTTCCGTCAAACACTAGTGCTTAGGAAATCTATTGGAGGCAGAAGCAGTCAAGGGTAGCCTAGGGTTAGGGTTAGGCTTAGGGTTAGGCTTAGGGTACGGCTTAGGGTACGGGTTCGGGGAGGGGTTCGGGTACGGCGTAGGGTATGGGTTAGGGTTAGGGTTAGGGTTTGAGTTAGGGTTAGGGCTCGGTTTAGGGTACGGGTTAGGATTAGGGTACGTTTTAGGGTTAGGGTAGGGGTTAGGGTTAGGATACGCGTTAGGGTTAGGGTAGTTATTAAACCTATCCCACTCTCTAGATACCCCTTAGCACGTAAAGGAATATTATTTGGGGGTCCAGCCATGGAGAAGAGTTTAGACACTAGGATAAGATAAGGAACACACCCATTATAAAGAAATCACATTAGGATTCTCTTTTTAAGCTGTTCCTTAAAACACTAGTGCTTAGGAAATCTATTGGAGGCAGAAGCAGTCAAGGGTAGCCTAGGGTTAGGGTTAGGCTTAGGGTTAGGCTTAGGGTACGGCTTAGGGTACGGGTTCGGGGAGGGGTTCGGGTACGGCGTAGGGTATGGGTTAGGGTTAGGGTTAGGGTTAGTGTTAGGGTTAGGGCTCGGTTTAGGGTACGGGTTAGGATTAGGGTACGTGTTAGGGTTAGGGTAGGGGTTAGGGTTAGGGTACGCATTAGGGTTAGGGTAGTTAGTAAACCTATCCCACTCTCTAGATACCCCTTAGCACGTAAAGGAATATTATTTGGGGGTCCAGCCATGGAGAAGAGTTTAGACACTAGGATAAGATAAGGAACACACCCATTATAAAGAAATCACATTAGGATTCTCTTTTTAAGCTGTTCCTTAAAACACTAGTGCTTAGGAAATCTATTGGAGGCAGAAGTAGTCAAGGGTAGCCTAGGGTTAGGGTTAGGCTTAGGGTACGGCTTAGGGTACGGGTTCGGGGAGGGGTTCGGGTACGGCGTAGGGTATGGGTTAGGGTTAGGGTTAGGGTTTGAGTTAGGGTTAGGGCTCGGTTTAGGGTACGGGTTAGGATTAGGGTAGGGGTTAGGGTTAGGGTACGCGTTAGGGTTAGGGTAGTTATTAAACCTATCCCACTCTCTAGATACCCCTTAGCACGTAAAGGAATATTATTTGGGGGTCCAGCCATGGAGAAGAGTTTAGACACTAGGATAAGATAAGGACCACACCCATTATAAAGAAATCACATTAGGATTCTCTTTTTAAGCTGTTCCTTCAAACACTAGTGCTTAGGAAATCTATTGGAGGCAGAAGCAGTCAAGGGTAGCCTAGGGTTAGGCTTAGGCTTAGGGTTAGGCTTAGGGTACGGCTTAGGGTACGGGTTCGGGGAGGGGTTCGGGTACGGCGTAGGGTATGGGTTAGGGTTAGGGTTAGGGTTTGAGTTAGGGTTAGGGCTCGGTTTAGGGTACGGGTTAGGATTAGGGTACGTTTTAGGGTTAGGGTAGGGGTTAGGGTTAGGGTACGCGTTAGGGTTAGGGTAGTTATTAAACCTATCCCACTCTCTAGATACCCCTTAGCACGTAAAGGAATATTATTTGGGGGTCCAGCCATGGAGAAGAGTTTAGACACTAGGATAAGATAAGGAACACACCCATTATAAAGAAATCACATTAGGATTCTCTTTTTAAGCTGTTCCTTCAAACACTAGTGCTTAGGAAATCTATTTGAGGCAGAAGCAGTCAAGGGTAGCCTAGGGTTAGGGTTAGGCTTAGGGTTAGGCTTAGGGTACGGCTTAGGGTACGGGTTCGGGGAGGGGTTCGGGTACGGCGTAGGGTATGGGTTAGGGTTAGGGTTAGGGTTAGTGTTAGGGTTAGGGCTCGGTTTAGGGTACGGGTTAGGATTAGGGTACGTGTTAGGGTTAGGGTAGGGGTTAGGGTTAGGGTACGCATTAGGGTTAGGGTAGTTATTAAACCTATCCCACTCTCTAGATACCCCTTAGCACGTAAAGGAATATTATTTGGGGGTCCAGCCATGGAGAAGAGTTTAGACACTAGGATAAGATAAGGAACACACCCATTATAAAGAAATCACATTAGGATTCTCTTTTTAAGCTGTTCCTTCAAACACTAGTGCTTAGGAAATCTATTGGAGGCAGAAGCAGTCAAGGGTAGCCTAGGGTTAGGGTTAGGCTTAGGGTTAGGCTTAGGGTACGGCTTAGGGTACGGGTTCGGGGAGGGGTTCGGGTACGGCGTAGGGTATGGGTTAGGGTTAGGGTTAGGGTTAGTGTTAGGGTTAGGGCTCGGTTTAGGGTACGGGTTAGGATTAGGGTACGTGTTAGGGTTAGGGTAGGGGTTAGGGTTAGGGTACGCGTTAGGCTTAGGGTAGTTATTAAACCTATCCCACTCTCTAGATACCCCTTAGCACGTAAAGGAATATTATTTGGGGGTCCAGCCATGGAGAAGAGTTTAGACACTAGGATAAGATAAGGAACACACCCATTATAAAGAAATCACATTAGGATTCTCTTTTTAAGCTGTTCCTTCAAACACTAGTGCTTAGGAAATCTATTGGAGGCAGAAGCAGTCAAGGGTAGCCTAGGGTTAGGGTTAGGCTTAGGGTTAGGCTTAGGGTACGGCTTAGGGTACGGGTTCGGGGAGGGGTTCGGGTACGGCGTAGGGTATGGGTTAGGGTTAGGGTTAGGGTTAGTGTTAGGGTTAGGGCTCGGTTTAGGGTACGGGTTAGAATTAGGGTACGTGTTAGGGTTAGGGTAGGGGTTAGGGTTAGGGTACGCGTTAGGGTTAGGGTAGATATTAAACCTATCCCACTCTCTAGATACCCCTTAGCACGTAAAGGAATATTATTTGGGGGTCCAGCCATGGAGAAGAGTTTAGACACTAGGATAAGATAAGGAACACACCCATTATAAAGAAATCACATTAGGATTCTCTTTTTAAGCTGTTCCTTCAAACACTAGTGCTTAGGAAATCTATTGGAGGCAGAAGCAGTCAAGGGTAGCCTAGGGTTAGGGTTAGGCTTAGGGTTAGGCTTAGGGTACGGCTTAGGCTACGGGTTCGGGGAGGGGTTCGTGTACGGCGTAGGGTATGGGTTAGGGTTAGGGTTAGGGTTAGTGTTAGGGTTAGGGCTCGGTTTAGGGTACGGGTTAGGATTAGGGTAAGTGTTAGGGTTAGGGTAGGGGTTAGGGTTAGGGTACGCCTTAGCGTTAGGGTAGTTATTAAACCTATCCCACTCTCTAGATACCCCTTAGCACGTAAAGGAATATTATTTGGGGGTCCAGCCATGGAGAAGAGTTTAGACACTAGGATAAGATAAGGAACACACCCATTATAAAGAAATCACATTAGGATTCTCTTTTTAAGCTGTTCCTTCAAACACTAGTGCTTAGGAAATCTATTGGAGGCAGAAGCAGTCAAGGGTAGCCTAGGGTTAGGGTTAGGCTTAGGGTTAGGCTTAGGGTAGGGCTTAGGGTACGGGTTCGGGGAGGGGTTCGGGTACGGCGTAGGGTATGGGTTAGGGTTAGGGTTAGGGTTAGTGTTAGGGTTAGGGCTCGGTTTAGGGTACGGGTTAGGATTAGGGTACGTGTTAGGGTTAGGGTAGGGGTTAGGGTTAGGGTACGCGTTAGGGTTAGGGTAGTTATTAAACCTATCCCACTCTCTAGATACCCCTTAGCACGTAAAGGAATATTATTTGGGGGTCCAGCGATGGAGAAGAGTTTAGACACTAGGATAAAATAAGGAACACACCCATTATAAAGAAATCACATTAGGATTCTGTTTTTAAGCTGTTCCGTCAAACACTAGTGCTTAGGAAATCTATTGGAGGCAGAAGCAGTCAAGGGTAGCCTAGGGTTAGGGTTAGGCTTAGGGTACGGCTTAGGGTACGGGTTCGGGGAGGGGTTCGGGTACGGCGTAGGGTATGGGTTAGGGTTAGGGTTAGGGTTTGAGTTAGGGTTAGGGCTCGGTTTAGGGTACGGGTTAGGATTAGGGTACGTTTTAGGGTTAGGGTAGGGGTTAGGGTTAGGATACGCGTTAGGGTTAGGGTAGTTATTAAACCTATCCCACTCTCTAGATACCCCTTAGCACGTAAAGGAATATTATTTGGGGGTCCAGCCATGGAGAAGAGTTTAGACACTAGGATAAGATAAGGAACACACCCATTATAAAGAAATCACATTAGGATTCTCTTTTTAAGCTGTTCCTTAAAACACTAGTGCTTAGGAAATCTATTGGAGGCAGAAGCAGTCAAGGGTAGCCTAGGGTTAGGGTTAGGCTTAGGGTTAGGCTTAGGGTACGGCTTAGGGTACGGGTTCGGGGAGGGGTTCGGGTACGGCGTAGGGTATGGGTTAGGGTTAGGGTTAGGGTTAGTGTTAGGGTTAGGGCTCGGTTTAGGGTACGGGTTAGGATTAGGGTACGTGTTAGGGTTAGGGTAGGGGTTAGGGTTAGGGTACGCATTAGGGTTAGGGTAGTTAGTAAACCTATCCCACTCTCTAGATACCCCTTAGCACGTAAAGGAATATTATTTGGGGGTCCAGCCATGGAGAAGAGTTTAGACACTAGGATAAGATAAGGAACACACCCATTATAAAGAAATCACATTAGGATTCTCTTTTTAAGCTGTTCCTTAAAACACTAGTGCTTAGGAAATCTATTGGAGGCAGAAGTAGTCAAGGGTAGCCTAGGGTTAGGGTTAGGCTTAGGGTACGGCTTAGGGTACGGGTTCGGGGAGGGGTTCGGGTACGGCGTAGGGTATGGGTTAGGGTTACGGTTAGGGTTTGAGTTAGGGTTAGGGCTCGGTTTAGGGTACGGGTTAGGATTAGGGTAGGGGTTAGGGTTAGGGTACGCGTTAGGGATAGGGTAGATATTAAACCTATCCCACTCTCTAGATACCCCTTAGCACGTAAAGGAATATTATTTGGGGGTCCAGCCATGGAGAAGAGTTTAGACACTAGGATAAGATAAGGAACACACCCATTATAAAGAAATCACATTAGGATTCTCTTTTTAAGCTGTTCCTTCAAACACTAGTGCTTAGGAAATCTATTGGAGGCAGAAGCAGTCAAGGGTAGCCTAGGGTTAGGGTTAGGCTTAGGGTTAGGCTTAGGGTACGGCTTAGGGTACGGGTTCGGGGAGGGGTTCGTGTACGGCGTAGGGTATGGGTTAGGGTTAGGGTTAGGGTTAGTGTTAGGGTTAGGGCTCGGTTTAGGGTACGGGTTAGGATTAGGGTACGTGTTAGGGTTAGGGTAGGGGTTAGGGTTAGGGTACGCGTTAGGGTTAGGGTAGTTATTAAACCTATCCCACTCTCTAGATACCCCTTAGCACGTAAAGGAATATTATTTGGGGGTCCAGCCATGGAGAAGAGTTTAGACACTAGGATAAAATAAGGAACACACCCATTATAAAGAAATCACATTAGGATTCTGTTTTTAAGCTGTTCCGTCAAACACTAGTGCTTAGGAAATCTATTGGAGGCAGAAGCAGTCAAGGGTAGCCTAGGGTTAGGGTTAGGCTTAGGGTTAGGCTTTGGGTACGGCTTAGGGTACGGTTTCGGGGAGGGGTTCGGGTACGGCGTAGGGTATGGGTTAGGGTTAGGGTTAGTGTTAGGGTTAGGGCTCGGTTTAGGGTACGGCTTAGGATTAGGGTACGTGTTAGGGTTAGGGTACGGTTTAGGGTTAGGGTACGCGTTAGGGTTAGGGTAGTTATTAAACCTATCCCACTCTCTAGATACCCCTTAGCACGTAAAGGAATATTATTTGGGGGTCCAGCCATGGAGAAGAGTTTAGACACTAGGATAAAATAAGGAACACACCCATTATAAAGAAATCACATTAGGATTCTCTTTTTAAGCTGTTCCTTCAAACACTAGTGCTTAGGAAATCTATTGGAGGCAGAAGCAGTCAAGGGTAGCCTAGGGTTAGGGTTAGGCTTAGGGTTAGGCTTAGGGTACGGCTTAGGGTACGGGTTCGGGGAGGGGTTCGGGTACGGCGTAGGGTATGGGTTAGGGTTAGGGTTAGGGTTAGTGTTAGGGTTAGGGCTCGGTTTAGGGTACGGGTTAGAATTAGGGTACGTGTTAGGGTTAGGGTAGGGGTTAGGGTTAGGGTACGCGTTAGGCTTAGGGTAGTTATTAAACCTATCCCACTCTCTAGATACCCCTTAGCACGTAAAGGAATATTATTTGCGGGTCCAGCCATGGAGAAGAGTTTAGACACTAGGATAAGATAAGGAACACACCCATTATAAAGAAATCACATTAGGATTCTCTTTTTAAGCTGTTCCTTCAAACACTAGTGCTTAGGAAATCTATTGGAGGCAGAAGCAGTCAAGGGTAGCCTAGGGTTAGGGTTAGGCTAAGGGTTAGGCTTTGGGTACGGCTTAGGGTATGGTTTCGGGGAGGGGTTCGGGTACGGCGTAGGGTATGGGTTAGGGTTAGGGTTAGTGTTAGGGTTAGGGCTCGGTTTAGGGTACGGGTTAGGATTAGGGTACGTGTTAGGGTTAGGGTACGGTTTAGGGTTAGGGTACGCGTTAGGGTTAGGGTAGTTATTAAACCTATCCCACTCTCTAGATACCCCTTAGCACGTAAAGGAATATTATTTGGGGGTCCAGCCATGGAGAAGAGTTTAGACACTAGGATAAGATAAGGAACACACCCATTATAAAGAAATCACATTAGGATTCTCTTTTTAAGCTGTTCCTTCAAACACTAGTGCTTAGGAAATCTATTGGAGGCAGAAGCAGTCAAGGGTAGCCTAGGGTTAGGGTTAGGCTTAGGGTTAGGCTTAGGGTACGGCTTAGGGTACGGGTTCGGGGAGGGGTTCGGGTACGGCGTAGGGTATGGGTTAGGGTTAGGGTTAGGGTTAGTGTTAGGGTTAGGGCTCGGTTTAGGGTACGGGTTAGAATTAGGGTACGTGTTAGGGTTAGGGTAGGGGTTAGGGTTAGGGTACGCGTTAGGGTTAGGGTAGATATTAAACCTATCCCACTCTCTAGATACCCCTTAGCACGTAAAGGAATATTATTTGGGGGTCCAGCCATGGAGAAGAGTTTAGACACTAGGATAAGATAAGGAACACACCCATTATAAAGAAATCACATTAGGATTCTCTTTTTAAGCTGTTCCTTCAAACACTAGTGCTTAGGAAATCTATTGGAGGCAGAAGCAGTCAAGGGTAGCCTAGGGTTAGGGTTAGGCTTAGGGTTAGGCTTAGGGTACGGCTTAGGGTACGGGTTCGGGGAGGGGTTCGGGTACGGCGTAGGGTATGGGTTAGGGTTAGGGTTAGGGTTAGTGTTAGGGTTAGGGCTCGGTTTAGGGTACGGGTTAGGATTAGGGTACGTGTTAGGGTTAGGGTAGGGGTTAGGGTTAGGGTACGCGTTAGGCTTAGGGTAGTTATTAAACCTATCCCACTCTCTAGATACCCCTTAGCACGTAAAGGAATATTATTTGGGGGTCCAGCCATGGAGAAGAGTTTAGACACTAGGATAAGATAAGGAACACACCCATTATAAAGAAATCACATTAGGATTCTCTTTTTAAGCTGTTCCTTCAAACACTAGTGCTTAGGAAATCTATTGGAGGCAGAAGCAGTCAAGGGTAGCCTAGGGTTAGGGTTAGGCTTAGGGTTAGGCTTAGGGTACAGCTTAGGGTACGGGTTCGGGGAGGGGTTCGGGTACGGCGTAGGGTATGGGTTAGGGTTAGGGTTAGGGTTAGTGTTAGGGTTAGGGCTCGGTTTAGGGTACGGGTTAGAATTAGGGTACGTGTTAGGGTTAGGGTAGGGGTTAGGGTTAGGGTACGCGTTAGGGTTAGGGTAGATATTAAACCTATCCCACTCTCTAGATACCCCTTAGCACGTAAAAGAATATTATTTGGGGGTCCAGCCATGGAGAAGAGTTTAGACATTAGGATAAGATAAGGAACACACCCATTATAAAGAAATCACATTAGGATTCTCTTTTTAAGCTGTTCCTTCAAACACTAGTGCTTAGGAAATCTATTGGAGGCAGAAGCAGTCAAGGGTAGCCTAGGGTTAGGGTTAGGCTTAGGGTTAGGCTTAGGGTACGGCTTAGGCTACGGGTTCGGGGAGGGGTTCGTGTACGGCGTAGGGTATGGGTTAGGGTTAGGGTTAGGGTTTGAGTTAGGGTTAGGGCTCGGTTTAGGGTACGGGTTAGGATTAGGGTACGTTTTAGGGTTAGGGTAGGGGTTAGGGTTAGGGTACGCGTTAGGGTTAGGGTAGTTATTAAACCTATCCCACTCTCTAGATACCCCTTAGCACGTAAAGGAATATTATTTGGGGGTCCAGCCATGGAGAAGAGTTTAGACACTAGAATAAGATAAGGAACACACCCATTATAAAGAAATCACATTAGGATTCTCTTTTTAAGCTGTTCCTTCAAACACTAGTGCTTAGGAAATCTATTGGAGGCAGAAGCAGTCAAGGGTAGCCTAGGGTTAGGGTTAGGCTTAGGGTTAGGATTAGGGTACGGCTTAGGGTACGGGTTCGGGGAGGGGTTCGGGTACGGCGTAGGGTATGGCTTAGGGTTAGGGTTAGGGTTAGTGTTAGGGTTAGGGCTCGGTTTAGGGTACGGGTTAGGATTAGGGTATGTGTTAGGGTTAGGGTAGGGGTTAGGGTTAGGGTACGCATTAGGGTTAGGGTAGTTATTAAACCTATCCCACTCTCTAGATACCCCTTAGCACGTAAAGGAATATTATTTGGGGGTCCAGCCATGGAGAAGAGTTTAGACACTAGGATAAGATAAGGAACACACCCATTATAAAGAAATCACATTAGGATTCTCTTTTTAAGCTGTTCCTTCAAACACTAGTGCTTAGGAAATCTATTGGAGGCAGAAGCAGTCAAGGGTAGCCTAGGGTTAGGGTTAGGCTTAGGGTTAGGCTTTGGGTACGGCTTAGGGTACGGTTTCGGGGAGGGGTTCGGGTACGGCGTAGGGTATGGGTTAGGGTTAGGGTTAGTGTTAGGGTTAGGGCTCGGTTTAGGGTACGGCTTAGGATTAGGGTACGTGTTAGGGTTAGGGTACGGTTTAGGGTTAGGGTACGCGTTAGGGTTAGGGTAGTTATTAAACCTATCCCACTCTCTAGATACCCCTTAGCACGTAAAGGAATATTATTTGCGGGTCCAGCCATGGAGAAGAGTTTAGACACTAGGATAAAATAAGGAACACACCCATTATAAAGAAATCACATTAGGATTCTCTTTTTAAGCTGTTCCTTCAAACACTAGTGCTTAGGAAATCTATTGGAGGCAGAAGCAGTCAAGGGTAGCCTAGGGTTAGGGTTAGGCTTAGGGTTAGGCTTAGGGTACGGCTTAGGGTACGGGTTCAGGGAGGGGTTCGGGTACGGCGTAGGGTATGGGTTAGGGTTAGGGTTAGGGTTAGTGTTAGGGTTAGGGCTCGGTTTAGGGTACGGGTTAGAATTAGGGTACGTGTTAGGGTTAGGGTAGGGGTTAGGGTTAGGGTACGCGTTAGGCTTAGGGTAGTTATTAAACCTATCCCACTCTCTAGATACCCCTTAGCACGTAAAGGAATATTATTTGCGGGTCCAGCCATGGAGAAGAGTTGAGACACTAGGATAAGATAAGGAACACACCCATTATAAAGAAATCACATTAGGATTCTCTTTTTAAGCTGTTCCTTCAAACACTAGTGCTTAGGAAATCTATTGGAGGCAGAAGCAGTCAAGGGTAGCCTAGGGTTAGGGTTAGGCTAAGGGTTAGGCTTTGGGTACGGCTTAGGGTATGGTTTCGGGGAGGGGTTCGGGTACGGCGTAGGGTATGGGTTAGGGTTAGGGTTAGGGTTAGTGTTAGGGTTAGGGCTCGGTTTAGGGTACGGGTTAGGATTAGGGTACGTGTTAGGGTTAGGGTACGGTTTAGGGTTAGGGTACGCGTTAGGGTTAGGGTAGTTATTAAACCTATCCCACTCTCTAGATACCCCTTAGCACGTAAAGGAATATTATTTGGGGGTCCAGCCATGGAGAAGAGTTTAGACACTAGGATAAGATAAGGAACACACCCATTATAAAGAAATCACATTAGGATTCTCTTTTTAAGCTGTTCCTTCAAACACTAGTGCTTAGGAAATCTATTGGAGGCAGAAGCAGTCAAGGGTAGCCTAGGGTTAGGGTTAGGCTTAGGGTTAGGCTTAGGGTACGGCTTAGGGTACGGGTTCGGGGAGGGGTTCGGGTACGGCGTAGGGTATGGGTTAGGGTTAGGGTTAGGGTTAGTGTTAGGGTTAGGGCTCGGTTTAGGGTACGGGTTAGAATTAGGGTACGTGTTAGGGTTAGGGTAGGGGTTAGGGTTAGGGTACGCGTTAGGGTTAGGGTAGATATTAAACCTATCCCACTCTCTAGATACCCCTTAGCACGTAAAGGAATATTATTTGGGGGTCCAGCCATGGAGAAGAGTTTAGACACTAGGATAAGATAAGGAACACACCCATTATAAAGAAATCACATTAGGATTCTCTTTTTAAGCTGTTCCTTCAAACACTAGTGCTTAGGAAATCTATTGGAGGCAGAAGCAGTCAAGGGTAGCCTAGGGTTAGGGTTAGGCTTAGGGTTAGGCTTAGGGTACGGCTTAGGGTACGGGTTCGGGGAGGGGTTCGGGTACGGCGTAGGGTATGGGTTAGGGTTAGGGTTAGGGTTAGTGTTAGGGTTAGGGCTCGGTTTAGGGTACGGGTTAGGATTAGGGTACGTGTTAGGGTTAGGGTAGGGGTTAGGGTTAGGGTACGCATTAGGGTTAGGGTAGTTATTAAACCTATCCCACTCTCTAGATACCCCTTAGCACGTAAAGGAATATTATATGGGGGTCCAGCCATGGAGAAGAGTTTAGACACTAGGATAAGATAAGGAACACACCCATTATAAAGAAATCACATTAGGATTCTCTTTTTAAGCTGTTCCTTCAAACACTAGTGCTTAGGAAATCTATTGGAGGCAGAAGCAGTCAAGGGTAGCCTAGGGTTAGGGTTAGGCTTAGGGTTAGGCTTAGGGTACGGCTTAGGGTACGGGTTCGGGGAGGGGTTCGGGTACGGCGTAGGGTATGGGTTAGGGTTAGGGTTAGGGTTAGTGTTAGGGTTAGGGCTCGGTTTAGGGTACGGGTTAGGATTAGGGTACGTGTTAGGGTTAGGGTAGGGGTTAGGGTTAGGGTACGCGTTAGGCTTAGGGTAGTTATTAAACCTATCCCACTCTCTAGATACCCCTTAGCACGTAAAGGAATATTATTTGGGGGTCCAGCCATGGAGAAGAGTTTAGACACTAGGATAAGATAAGGAACACACCCATTATAAAGAAATCACATTAGGATTCTCTTTTTAAGCTGTTCCTTCAAACACTAGTGCTTAGGAAATCTATTGGAGGCAGAAGCAGTCAAGGGTAGCCTAGGGTTAGGGTTAGGCTTAGGGTTAGGCTTAGGGTACGGCTTAGGGTACGGGTTCGGGGAGGGGTTCGGGTACGGCGTAGGGTATGGGTTAGGGTTAGGGTTAGGGTTAGTGTTAGGGTTAGGGCTCGGTTTAGGGTACGGGTTAGAATTAGGGTACGTGTTAGGGTTAGGGTAGGGGTTAGGGTTAGGGTACGCGTTAGGGTTAGGGTAGATATTAAACCTATCCCACTCTCTAGATACCCCTTAGCACGTAAAGGAATATTATTTGGGGGTCCAGCCATGGAGAAGAGTTTAGACACTAGGATAAGATAAGGAACACACCCATTATAAAGAAATCACATTAGGATTCTCTTTTTAAGCTGTTCCTTCAAACACTAGTGCTTAGGAAATCTATTGGAGGCAGAAGCAGTCAAGGGTAGCCTAGGGTTAGGGTTAGGCTTAGGGTTAGGCTTAGGGTACGGCTTAGGCTACGGGTTCGGGGAGGGGTTCGTGTACGGCGTAGGGTATGGGTTAGGGTTAGGGTTAGGGTTAGTGTTAGGGTTAGGGCTCGGTTTAGGGTACGGGTTAGGATTAGGGTAAGTGTTAGGGTTAGGGTAGGGGTTAGGGTTAGGGTACGCCTTAGCGTTAGGGTAGTTATTAAACCTATCCCACTCTCTAGATACCCCTTAGCACGTAAAGGAATATTATTTGGGGGTCCAGCCATGGAGAAGAGTTTAGACACTAGGATAAGATAAGGAACACACCCATTATAAAGAAATCACATTAGGATTCTCTTTTTAAGCTGTTCCTTCAAACACTAGTGCTTAGGAAATCTATTGGAGGCAGAAGCAGTCAAGGGTAGCCTAGGGTTAGGGTTAGGCTTAGGGTTAGGCTTAGGGTAGGGCTTAGGGTACGGGTTCGGGGAGGGGTTCGGGTACGGCGTAGGGTATGGGTTAGGGTTAGGGTTAGGGTTAGTGTTAGGGTTAGGGCTCGGTTTAGGGTACGGGTTAGGATTAGGGTACGTGTTAGGGTTAGGGTAGGGGTTAGGGTTAGGGTACGCGTTAGGGTTAGGGTAGTTATTAAACCTATCCCACTCTCTAGATACCCCTTAGCACGTAAAGGAATATTATTTGGGGGTCCAGCGATGGAGAAGAGTTTAGACACTAGGATAAAATAAGGAACACACCCATTATAAAGAAATCACATTAGGATTCTGTTTTTAAGCTGTTCCGTCAAACACTAGTGCTTAGGAAATCTATTGGAGGCAGAAGCAGTCAAGGGTAGCCTAGGGTTAGGGTTAGGCTTAGGGTACGGCTTAGGGTACGGGTTCGGGGAGGGGTTCGGGTACGGCGTAGGGTATGGGTTAGGGTTAGGGTTAGGGTTTGAGTTAGGGTTAGGGCTCGGTTTAGGGTACGGGTTAGGATTAGGGTACGTTTTAGGGTTAGGGTAGGGGTTAGGGTTAGGATACGCGTTAGGGTTAGGGTAGTTATTAAACCTATCCCACTCTCTAGATACCCCTTAGCACGTAAAGGAATATTATTTGGGGGTCCAGCCATGGAGAAGAGTTTAGACACTAGGATAAGATAAGGAACACACCCATTATAAAGAAATCACATTAGGATTCTCTTTTTAAGCTGTTCCTTCAAACACTAGTGCTTAGGAAATCTATTGGAGGCAGAAGCAGTCAAGGGTAGCCTAGGGTTAGGGTTAGGCTTAGGGTTAGGCTTAGGGTACGGCTTAGGGTACGGGTTCGGGGAGGGGTTCGGGTACGGCGTAGGGTATGGGTTAGGGTTAGGGTTAGGGTTAGTGTTAGGGTTAGGGCTCGGTTTAGGGTACGGGTTAGAATTAGGGTACGTGTTAGGGTTAGGGTAGGGGTTAGGGTTAGGGTACGCGTTAGGGTTAGGGTAGATATTAAACCTATCCCACTCTCTAGATACCCCTTAGCACGTAAAGGAATATTATTTGGGGGTCCAGCCATGGAGAAGAGTTTAGACACTAGGATAAGATAAGGAACACACCCATTATAAAGAAATCACATTAGGATTCTCTTTTTAAGCTGTTCCTTCAAACACTAGTGCTTAGGAAATCTATTGGAGGCAGAAGCAGTCAAGGGTAGCCTAGGGTTAGGGTTAGGCTTAGGGTTAGGCTTAGGGTACGGCTTAGGCTACGGGTTCGGGGAGGGGTTCGTGTACGGCGTAGGGTATGGGTTAGGGTTAGGGTTAGGGTTAGTGTTAGGGTTAGGGCTCGGTTTAGGGTACGGGTTAGGATTAGGGTAAGTGTTAGGGTTAGGGTAGGGGTTAGGGTTAGGGTACGCCTTAGCGTTAGGGTAGTTATTAAACCTATCCCACTCTCTAGATACCCCTTAGCACGTAAAGGAATATTATTTGGGGGTCCAGCCATGGAGAAGAGTTTAGACACTAGGATAAGATAAGGAACACACCCATTATAAAGAAATCACATTAGGATTCTCTTTTTAAGCTGTTCCTTCAAACACTAGTGCTTAGGAAATCTATTGGAGGCAGAAGCAGTCAAGGGTAGCCTAGGGTTAGGGTTAGGCTTAGGGTTAGGCTTAGGGTAGGGCTTAGGGTACGGGTTCGGGGAGGGGTTCGGGTACGGCGTAGGGTATGGGTTAGGGTTAGGGTTAGGGTTAGTGTTAGGGTTAGGGCTCGGTTTAGGGTACGGGTTAGGATTAGGGTACGTGTTAGGGTTAGGGTAGGGGTTAGGGTTAGGGTACGCGTTAGGGTTAGGGTAGTTATTAAACCTATCCCACTCTCTAGATACCCCTTAGCACGTAAAGGAATATTATTTGGGGGTCCAGCGATGGAGAAGAGTTTAGACACTAGGATAAAATAAGGAACACACCCATTATAAAGAAATCACATTAGGATTCTGTTTTTAAGCTGTTCCGTCAAACACTAGTGCTTAGGAAATCTATTGGAGGCAGAAGCAGTCAAGGGTAGCCTAGGGTTAGGGTTAGGCTTAGGGTACGGCTTAGGGTACGGGTTCGGGGAGGGGTTCGGGTACGGCGTAGGGTATGGGTTAGGGTTAGGGTTAGGGTTTGAGTTAGGGTTAGGGCTCGGTTTAGGGTACGGGTTAGGATTAGGGTACGTTTTAGGGTTAGGGTAGGGGTTAGGGTTAGGATACGCGTTAGGGTTAGGGTAGTTATTAAACCTATCCCACTCTCTAGATACCCCTTAGCACGTAAAGGAATATTATTTGGGGGTCCAGCCATGGAGAAGAGTTTAGACACTAGGATAAGATAAGGAACACACCCATTATAAAGAAATCACATTAGGATTCTCTTTTTAAGCTGTTCCTTAAAACACTAGTGCTTAGGAAATCTATTGGAGGCAGAAGCAGTCAAGGGTAGCCTAGGGTTAGGGTTAGGCTTAGGGTTAGGCTTAGGGTACGGCTTAGGGTACGGGTTCGGGGAGGGGTTCGGGTACGGCGTAGGGTATGGGTTAGGGTTAGGGTTAGGGTTAGTGTTAGGGTTAGGGCTCGGTTTAGGGTACGGGTTAGGATTAGGGTACGTGTTAGGGTTAGGGTAGGGGTTAGGGTTAGGGTACGCATTAGGGTTAGGGTAGTTAGTAAACCTATCCCACTCTCTAGATACCCCTTAGCACGTAAAGGAATATTATTTGGGGGTCCAGCCATGGAGAAGAGTTTAGACACTAGGATAAGATAAGGAACACACCCATTATAAAGAAATCACATTAGGATTCTCTTTTTAAGCTGTTCCTTAAAACACTAGTGCTTAGGAAATCTATTGGAGGCAGAAGTAGTCAAGGGTAGCCTAGGGTTAGGGTTAGGCTTAGGGTACGGCTTAGGGTACGGGTTCGGGGAGGGGTTCGGGTACGGCGTAGGGTATGGGTTAGGGTTACGGTTAGGGTTTGAGTTAGGGTTAGGGCTCGGTTTAGGGTACGGGTTAGGATTAGGGTAGGGGTTAGGGTTAGGGTACGCGTTAGGGATAGGGTAGATATTAAACCTATCCCACTCTCTAGATACCCCTTAGCACGTAAAGGAATATTATTTGGGGGTCCAGCCATGGAGAAGAGTTTAGACACTAGGATAAGATAAGGAACACACCCATTATAAAGAAATCACATTAGGATTCTCTTTTTAAGCTGTTCCTTCAAACACTAGTGCTTAGGAAATCTATTGGAGGCAGAAGCAGTCAAGGGTAGCCTAGGGTTAGGGTTAGGCTTAGGGTTAGGCTTAGGGTACGGCTTAGGGTACGGGTTCGGGGAGGGGTTCGTGTACGGCGTAGGGTATGGGTTAGGGTTAGGGTTAGGGTTAGTGTTAGGGTTAGGGCTCGGTTTAGGGTACGGGTTAGGATTAGGGTACGTGTTAGGGTTAGGGTAGGGGTTAGGGTTAGGGTACGCGTTAGGGTTAGGGTAGTTATTAAACCTATCCCACTCTCTAGATACCCCTTAGCACGTAAAGGAATATTATTTGGGGGTCCAGCCATGGAGAAGAGTTTAGACACTAGGATAAAATAAGGAACACACCCATTATAAAGAAATCACATTAGGATTCTGTTTTTAAGCTGTTCCGTCAAACACTAGTGCTTAGGAAATCTATTGGAGGCAGAAGCAGTCAAGGGTAGCCTAGGGTTAGGGTTAGGCTTAGGGTTAGGCTTTGGGTACGGCTTAGGGTACGGTTTCGGGGAGGGGTTCGGGTACGGCGTAGGGTATGGGTTAGGGTTAGGGTTAGTGTTAGGGTTAGGGCTCGGTTTAGGGTACGGCTTAGGATTAGGGTACGTGTTAGGGTTAGGGTACGGTTTAGGGTTAGGGTACGCGTTAGGGTTAGGGTAGTTATTAAACCTATCCCACTCTCTAGATACCCCTTAGCACGTAAAGGAATATTATTTGGGGGTCCAGCCATGGAGAAGAGTTTAGACACTAGGATAAAATAAGGAACACACCCATTATAAAGAAATCACATTAGGATTCTCTTTTTAAGCTGTTCCTTCAAACACTAGTGCTTAGGAAATCTATTGGAGGCAGAAGCAGTCAAGGGTAGCCTAGGGTTAGGGTTAGGCTTAGGGTTAGGCTTAGGGTACGGCTTAGGGTACGGGTTCGGGGAGGGGTTCGGGTACGGCGTAGGGTATGGGTTAGGGTTAGGGTTAGGGTTAGTGTTAGGGTTAGGGCTCGGTTTAGGGTACGGGTTAGAATTAGGATACGTGTTAGGGTTAGGGTAGGGGTTAGGGTTAGGGTACGCGTTAGGCTTAGGGTAGTTATTAAACCTATCCCACTCTCTAGATACCCCTTAGCACGTAAAGGAATATTATTTGCGGGTCCAGCCATGGAGAAGAGTTTAGACACTAGGATAAGATAAGGAACACACCCATTATAAAGAAATCACATTAGGATTCTCTTTTTAAGCTGTTCCTTCAAACACTAGTGCTTAGGAAATCTATTGGAGGCAGAAGCAGTCAAGGGTAGCCTAGGGTTAGGGTTAGGCTAAGGGTTAGGCTTTGGGTACGGCTTAGGGTATGGTTTCGGGGAGGGGTTCGGGTACGGCGTAGGGTATGGGTTAGGGTTAGGGTTAGTGTTAGGGTTAGGGCTCGGTTTAGGGTACGGGTTAGGATTAGGGTACGTGTTAGGGTTAGGGTACGGTTTAGGGTTAGGGTACGCGTTAGGGTTAGGGTAGTTATTAAACCTATCCCACTCTCTAGATACCCCTTAGCACGTAAAGGAATATTATTTGGGGGTCCAGCCATGGAGAAGAGTTTAGACACTAGGATAAGATAAGGAACACACCCATTATAAAGAAATCACATTAGGATTCTCTTTTTAAGCTGTTCCTTCAAACACTAGTGCTTAGGAAATCTATTGGAGGCAGAAGCAGTCAAGGGTAGCCTAGGGTTAGGGTTAGGCTTAGGGTTAGGCTTAGGGTACGGCTTAGGGTACGGGTTCGGGGAGGGGTTCGGGTACGGCGTAGGGTATGGGTTAGGGTTAGGGTTAGGGTTAGTGTTAGGGTTAGGGCTCGGTTTAGGGTACGGGTTAGAATTAGGGTACGTGTTAGGGTTAGGGTAGGGGTTAGGGTTAGGGTACGCGTTAGGGTTAGGGTAGATATTAAACCTATCCCACTCTCTAGATACCCCTTAGCACGTAAAGGAATATTATTTGGGGGTCCAGCCATGGAGAAGAGTTTAGACACTAGGATAAGATAAGGAACACACCCATTATAAAGAAATCACATTAGGATTCTCTTTTTAAGCTGTTCCTTCAAACACTAGTGCTTAGGAAATCTATTGGAGGCAGAAGCAGTCAAGGGTAGCCTAGGGTTAGGGTTAGGCTTAGGGTTAGGCTTAGGGTACGGCTTAGGGTACGGGTTCGGGGAGGGGTTCGGGTACGGCGTAGGGTATGGGTTAGGGTTAGGGTTAGGGTTAGTGTTAGGGTTAGGGCTCGGTTTAGGGTACGGGTTAGGATTAGGGTACGTGTTAGGGTTAGGGTAGGGGTTAGGGTTAGGGTACGCATTAGGGTTAGGGTAGTTATTAAACCTATCCCACTCTCTAGATACCCCTTAGCACGTAAAGGAATATTATATGGGGGTCCAGCCATGGAGAAGAGTTTAGACACTAGGATAAGATAAGGAACACACCCATTATAAAGAAATCACATTAGGATTCTCTTTTTAAGCTGTTCCTTCAAACACTAGTGCTTAGGAAATCTATTGGAGGCAGAAGCAGTCAAGGGTAGCCTAGGGTTAGGGTTAGGCTTAGGGTTAGGCTTAGGGTACGGCTTAGGGTACGGGTTCGGGGAGGGGTTCGGGTACGGCGTAGGGTATGGGTTAGGGTTAGGGTTAGGGTTAGTGTTAGGGTTAGGGCTCGGTTTAGGGTACGGGTTAGGATTAGGGTACGTGTTAGGGTTAGGGTAGGGGTTAGGGTTAGGGTACGCGTTAGGCTTAGGGTAGTTATTAAACCTATCCCACTCTCTAGATACCCCTTAGCACGTAAAGGAATATTATTTGGGGGTCCAGCCATGGAGAAGAGTTTAGACACTAGGATAAGATAAGGAACACACCCATTATAAAGAAATCACATTAGGATTCTCTTTTTAAGCTGTTCCTTCAAACACTAGTGCTTAGGAAATCTATTGGAGGCAGAAGCAGTCAAGGGTAGCCTAGGGTTAGGGTTAGGCTTAGGGTTAGGCTTAGGGTACAGCTTAGGGTACGGGTTCGGGGAGGGGTTCGGGTACGGCGTAGGGTATGGGTTAGGGTTAGGGTTAGGGTTAGTGTTAGGGTTAGGGCTCGGTTTAGGGTACGGGTTAGAATTAGGGTACGTGTTATGGTTAGGGTAGGGGTTAGGGTTAGGGTACGCGTTAGGGTTAGGGTAGATATTAAACCTATCCCACTCTCTAGATACCCCTTAGCACGTAAAAGAATATTATTTGGGGGTCCAGCCATGGAGAAGAGTTTAGACACTAGGATAAGATAAGGAACACACCCATTATAAAGAAATCACATTAGGATTCTCTTTTTAAGCTGTTCCTTCAAACACTAGTGCTTAGGAAATCTATTGGAGGCAGAAGCAGTCAAGGGTAGCCTAGGGTTAGGGTTAGGCTTAGGGTTAGGCTTAGGGTACGGCTTAGGCTACGGGTTCGGGGAGGGGTTCGTGTACGGCGTAGGGTATGGGTTAGGGTTAGGGTTAGGGTTTGAGTTAGGGTTAGGGCTCGGTTTAGGGTACGGGTTAGGATTAGGGTACGTTTTAGGGTTAGGGTAGGGGTTAGGGTTAGGGTACGCGTTAGGGTTAGGGTAGTTATTAAACCTATCCCACTCTCTAGATACCCCTTAGCACGTAAAGGAATATTATTTGGGGGTCCAGCCATGGAGAAGAGTTTAGACACTAGAATAAGATAAGGAACACACCCATTATAAAGAAATCACATTAGGATTCTCTTTTTAAGCTGTTCCTTCAAACACTAGTGCTTAGGAAATCTATTGGAGGCAGAAGCAGTCAAGGGTAGCCTAGGGTTAGGGTTAGGCTTAGGGTTAGGATTAGGGTACGGCTTAGGGTACGGGTTCGGGGAGGGGTTCGGGTACGGCGTAGGGTATGGCTTAGGGTTAGGGTTAGGGTTAGTGTTAGGGTTAGGGCTCGGTTTAGGGTACGGGTTAGGATTAGGGTATGTGTTAGGGTTAGGGTAGGGGTTAGGGTTAGGGTACGCATTAGGGTTAGGGTAGTTATTAAACCTATCCCACTCTCTAGATACCCCTTAGCACGTAAAGGAATATTATTTGGGGGTCCAGCCATGGAGAAGAGTTTAGACACTAGGATAAGATAAGGAACACACCCATTATAAAGAAATCACATTAGGATTCTCTTTTTAAGCTGTTCCTTCAAACACTAGTGCTTAGGAAATCTATTGGAGGCAGAAGCAGTCAAGGGTAGCCTAGGGTTAGGGTTAGGCTTAGGGTTAGGCTTTGGGTACGGCTTAGGGTACGGTTTCGGGGAGGGGTTCGGGTACGGCGTAGGGTATGGGTTAGGGTTAGGGTTAGTGTTAGGGTTAGGGCTCGGTTTAGGGTACGGCTTAGGATTAGGGTACGTGTTAGGGTTAGGGTACGGTTTAGGGTTAGGGTACGCGTTAGGGTTAGGGTAGTTATTAAACCTATCCCACTCTCTAGATACCCCTTAGCACGTAAAGGAATATTATTTGCGGGTCCAGCCATGGAGAAGAGTTTAGACACTAGGATAAAATAAGGAACACACCCATTATAAAGAAATCACATTAGGATTCTCTTTTTAAGCTGTTCCTTCAAACACTAGTGCTTAGGAAATCTATTGGAGGCAGAAGCAGTCAAGGGTAGCCTAGGGTTAGGGTTAGGCTTAGGGTTAGGCTTAGGGTACGGCTTAGGGTACGGGTTCAGGGAGGGGTTCGGGTACGGCGTAGGGTATGGGTTAGGGTTAGGGTTAGGGTTAGTGTTAGGGTTAGGGCTCGGTTTAGGGTACGGGTTAGAATTAGGGTACGTGTTAGGGTTAGGGTAGGGGTTAGGGTTAGGGTACGCGTTAGGCTTAGGGTAGTTATTAAACCTATCCCACTCTCTAGATACCCCTTAGCACGTAAAGGAATATTATTTGCGGGTCCAGCCATGGAGAAGAGTTGAGACACTAGGATAAGATAAGGAACACACCCATTATAAAGAAATCACATTAGGATTCTCTTTTTAAGCTGTTCCTTCAAACACTAGTGCTTAGGAAATCTATTGGAGGCAGAAGCAGTCAAGGGTAGCCTAGGGTTAGGGTTAGGCTAAGGGTTAGGCTTTGGGTACGGCTTAGGGTATGGTTTCGGGGAGGGGTTCGGGTACGGCGTAGGGTATGGGTTAGGGTTAGGGTTAGGGTTAGTGTTAGGGTTAGGGCTCGGTTTAGGGTACGGGTTAGGATTAGGGTACGTGTTAGGGTTAGGGTACGGTTTAGGGTTAGGGTACGCGTTAGGGTTAGGGTAGTTATTAAACCTATCCCACTCTCTAGATACCCCTTAGCACGTAAAGGAATATTATTTGGGGGTCCAGCCATGGAGAAGAGTTTAGACACTAGGATAAGATAAGGAACACACCCATTATAAAGAAATCACATTAGGATTCTCTTTTTAAGCTGTTCCTTCAAACACTAGTGCTTAGGAAATCTATTGGAGGCAGAAGCAGTCAAGGGTAGCCTAGGGTTAGGGTTAGGCTTAGGGTTAGGCTTAGGGTACGGCTTAGGGTACGGGTTCGGGGAGGGGTTCGGGTACGGCGTAGGGTATGGGTTAGGGTTAGGGTTAGGGTTAGTGTTAGGGTTAGGGCTCGGTTTAGGGTACGGGTTAGAATTAGGGTACGTGTTAGGGTTAGGGTAGGGGTTAGGGTTAGGGTACGCGTTAGGGTTAGGGTAGATATTAAACCTATCCCACTCTCTAGATACCCCTTAGCACGTAAAGGAATATTATTTGGGGGTCCAGCCATGGAGAAGAGTTTAGACACTAGGATAAGATAAGGAACACACCCATTATAAAGAAATCACATTAGGATTCTCTTTTTAAGCTGTTCCTTCAAACACTAGTGCTTAGGAAATCTATTGGAGGCAGAAGCAGTCAAGGGTAGCCTAGGGTTAGGGTTAGGCTTAGGGTTAGGCTTAGGGTACGGCTTAGGGTACGGGTTCGGGGAGGGGTTCGGGTACGGCGTAGGGTATGGGTTAGGGTTAGGGTTAGGGTTAGTGTTAGGGTTAGGGCTCGGTTTAGGGTACGGGTTAGGATTAGGGTACGTGTTAGGGTTAGGGTAGGGGTTAGGGTTAGGGTACGCATTAGGGTTAGGGTAGTTATTAAACCTATCCCACTCTCTAGATACCCCTTAGCACGTAAAGGAATATTATATGGGGGTCCAGCCATGGAGAAGAGTTTAGACACTAGGATAAGATAAGGAACACACCCATTATAAAGAAATCACATTAGGATTCTCTTTTTAAGCTGTTCCTTCAAACACTAGTGCTTAGGAAATCTATTGGAGGCAGAAGCAGTCAAGGGTAGCCTAGGGTTAGGGTTAGGCTTAGGGTTAGGCTTAGGGTACGGCTTAGGGTACGGGTTCGGGGAGGGGTTCGGGTACGGCGTAGGGTATGGGTTAGGGTTAGGGTTAGGGTTAGTGTTAGGGTTAGGGCTCGGTTTAGGGTACGGGTTAGGATTAGGGTACGTGTTAGGGTTAGGGTAGGGGTTAGGGTTAGGGTACGCGTTAGGCTTAGGGTAGTTATTAAACCTATCCCACTCTCTAGATACCCCTTAGCACGTAAAGGAATATTATTTGGGGGTCCAGCCATGGAGAAGAGTTTAGACACTAGGATAAGATAAGGAACACACCCATTATAAAGAAATCACATTAGGATTCTCTTTTTAAGCTGTTCCTTCAAACACTAGTGCTTAGGAAATCTATTGGAGGCAGAAGCAGTCAAGGGTAGCCTAGGGTTAGGGTTAGGCTTAGGGTTAGGCTTAGGGTACGGCTTAGGGTACGGGTTCGGGGAGGGGTTCGGGTACGGCGTAGGGTATGGGTTAGGGTTAGGGTTAGGGTTAGTGTTAGGGTTAGGGCTCGGTTTAGGGTACGGGTTAGAATTAGGGTACGTGTTAGGGTTAGGGTAGGGGTTAGGGTTAGGGTACGCGTTAGGGTTAGGGTAGATATTAAACCTATCCCACTCTCTAGATACCCCTTAGCACGTAAAGGAATATTATTTGGGGGTCCAGCCATGGAGAAGAGTTTAGACACTAGGATAAGATAAGGAACACACCCATTATAAAGAAATCACATTAGGATTCTCTTTTTAAGCTGTTCCTTCAAACACTAGTGCTTAGGAAATCTATTGGAGGCAGAAGCAGTCAAGGGTAGCCTAGGGTTAGGGTTAGGCTTAGGGTTAGGCTTAGGGTACGGCTTAGGCTACGGGTTCGGGGAGGGGTTCGTGTACGGCGTAGGGTATGGGTTAGGGTTAGGGTTAGGGTTAGTGTTAGGGTTAGGGCTCGGTTTAGGGTACGGGTTAGGATTAGGGTAAGTGTTAGGGTTAGGGTAGGGGTTAGGGTTAGGGTACGCCTTAGCGTTAGGGTAGTTATTAAACCTATCCCACTCTCTAGATACCCCTTAGCACGTAAAGGAATATTATTTGGGGGTCCAGCCATGGAGAAGAGTTTAGACACTAGGATAAGATAAGGAACACACCCATTATAAAGAAATCACATTAGGATTCTCTTTTTAAGCTGTTCCTTCAAACACTAGTGCTTAGGAAATCTATTGGAGGCAGAAGCAGTCAAGGGTAGCCTAGGGTTAGGGTTAGGCTTAGGGTTAGGCTTAGGGTAGGGCTTAGGGTACGGGTTCGGGGAGGGGTTCGGGTACGGCGTAGGGTATGGGTTAGGGTTAGGGTTAGGGTTAGTGTTAGGGTTAGGGCTCGGTTTAGGGTACGGGTTAGGATTAGGGTACGTGTTAGGGTTAGGGTAGGGGTTAGGGTTAGGGTACGCGTTAGGGTTAGGGTAGTTATTAAACCTATCCCACTCTCTAGATACCCCTTAGCACGTAAAGGAATATTATTTGGGGGTCCAGCGATGGAGAAGAGTTTAGACACTAGGATAAAATAAGGAACACACCCATTATAAAGAAATCACATTAGGATTCTGTTTTTAAGCTGTTCCGTCAAACACTAGTGCTTAGGAAATCTATTGGAGGCAGAAGCAGTGAAGGGTAGCCTAGGGTTAGGGTTAGGCTTAGGGTACGGCTTAGGGTACGGGTTCGGGGAGGGGTTCGGGTACGGCGTAGGGTATGGGTTAGGGTTAGGGTTAGGGTTTGAGTTAGGGTTAGGGCTCGGTTTAGGGTACGGGTTAGGATTAGGGTACGTTTTAGGGTTAGGGTAGGGGTTAGGGTTAGGATACGCGTTAGGGTTAGGGTAGTTATTAAACCTATCCCACTCTCTAGATACCCCTTAGCACGTAAAGGAATATTATTTGGGGGTCCAGCCATGGAGAAGAGTTTAGACACTAGGATAAGATAAGGAACACACCCATTATAAAGAAATCACATTAGGATTCTCTTTTTAAGCTGTTCCTTCAAACACTAGTGCTTAGGAAATCTATTGGAGGCAGAAGCAGTCAAGGGTAGCCTAGGGTTAGGGTTAGGCTTAGGGTTAGGCTTAGGGTACGGCTTAGGGTACGGGTTCGGGGAGGGGTTCGGGTACGGCGTAGGGTATGGGTTAGGGTTAGGGTTAGGGTTAGTGTTAGGGTTAGGGCTCGGTTTAGGGTACGGGTTAGAATTAGGGTACGTGTTAGGGTTAGGGTAGGGGTTAGGGTTAGGGTACGCATTAGGGTTAGGGTAGTTAGTAAACCTATCCCACTCTCTAGATACCCCTTAGCACGTAAAGAAATATTATTTGGGGGTCCAGCCATGGAGAAGAGTTTAGACACTAGGATAAGATAAGGAACACACCCATTATAAAGAAATCACATTAGGATTCTCTTTTTAAGCTGTTCCTTAAAACACTAGTGCTTAGGAAATCTATTGGAGGCAGAAGTAGTCAAGGGTAGCCTAGGGTTAGGGTTAGGCTTAGGGTACGGCTTAGGGTACGGGTTCGGGGAGGGGTTCGGGTACGGCGTAGGGTATGGGTTAGGGTTACGGTTAGGGTTTGAGTTAGGGTTAGGGCTCGGTTTAGGGTACGGGTTAGGATTAGGGTAGGGGTTAGGGTTAGGGTACGCGTTAGGGTTAGGGTAGATATTAAACCTATCCCACTCTCTAGATACCCCTTAGCACGTAAAGGAATATTATTTGGGGGTCCAGCCATGGAGAAGAGTTTAGACACTAGGATAAGATAAGGAACACACCCATTATAAAGAAATCACATTAGGATTCTCTTTTTAAGCTGTTCCTTCAAACACTAGTGCTTAGGAAATCTATTGGAGGCAGAAGCAGTCAAGGGTAGCCTAGGGTTAGGGTTAGGCTTAGGGTTAGGCTTAGGGTACGGCTTAGGGTACGGGTTCGGGGAGGGGTTCGGGTACGGCGTAGGGTATGGGTTAGGGTTAGGGTTAGGGTTAGTGTTAGGGTTAGGGCTCGGTTTAGGGTACGGGTTAGGATTAGGGTACGTGTTAGGGTTAGGGTAGGGGTTAGGGTTAGGGTACGCATTAGGGTTAGGGTAGTTATTAAACCTATCCCACTCTCTAGATACCCCTTAGCACGTAAAGGAATATTATTTGGGGGTCCAGCCATGGAGAAGAGTTTAGACACTAGGATAAGATAAGGAACACACCCATTATAAAGAAATCACATTAGGATTCTCTTTTTAAGCTGTTCCTTCAAACACTAGTGCTTAGGAAATCTATTGGAGGCAGAAGCAGTCAAGGGTAGCCTAGGGTTAGGGTTAGGCTTAGGGTTAGGCTTAGGGTACGGCTTAGGGTACGGGTTCGGGGAGGGGTTCGGGTACGGCGTAGGGTATGGGTTAGGGTTAGGGTTAGGGTTAGTGTTAGGGTTAGGGCTCGGTTTAGGGTACGGGTTAGGATTAGGGTACGTGTTAGGGTTAGGGTAGGGGTTAGGGTTAGGGTACGCGTTAGGCTTAGGGTAGTTATTAAACCTATCCCACTCTCTAGATACCCCTTAGCACGTAAAGGAATATTATTTGGGGGTCCAGCCATGGAGAAGAGTTTAGACACTAGGATAAGATAAGGAACACACCCATTATAAAGAAATCACATTAGGATTCTCTTTTTAAGCTGTTCCTTCAAACACTAGTGCTTAGGAAATCTATTGGAGGCAGAAGCAGTCAAGGGTAGCCTAGGGTTAGGGTTAGGCTTAGGGTTAGGCTTAGGGTACGGCTTAGGGTACGGGTTCGGGGAGGGGTTCGGGTACGGCGTAGGGTATGGGTTAGGGTTAGGGTTAGGGTTAGTGTTAGGGTTAGGGCTCGGTTTAGGGTACGGGTTAGAATTAGGGTACGTGTTAGGGTTAGGGTAGGGGTTAGGGTTAGGGTACGCGTTAGGGTTAGGGTAGATATTAAACCTATCCCACTCTCTAGATACCCCTTAGCACGTAAAGGAATATTATTTGGGGGTCCAGCCATGGAGAAGAGTTTAGACACTAGGATAAGATAAGGAACACACCCATTATAAAGAAATCACATTAGGATTCTCTTTTTAAGCTGTTCCTTCAAACACTAGTGCTTAGGAAATCTATTGGAGGCAGAAGCAGTCAAGGGTAGCCTAGGGTTAGGGTTAGGCTTAGGGTACGGCTTAGGGTACGGCTTAGGCTACGGGTTCGGGGAGGGGTTCGTGTACGGCGTAGGGTATGGGTTAGGGTTAGGGTTAGGGTTAGTGTTAGGGTTAGGGCTCGGTTTAGGGTACGGGTTAGGATTAGGGTAAGTGTTAGGGTTAGGGTAGGGGTTAGGGTTAGGGTACGCCTTAGGGTTAGGGTAGTTATTAAACCTATCCCACTCTCTAGATACCCCTTAGCACGTAAAGGAATATTATTTGGGGGTCCAGCCATGGAGAAGAGTTTAGACACTAGGATAAGATAAGGAACACACCCATTATAAAGAAATCACATTAGGATTCTCTTTTTAAGCTGTTCCTTCAAACACTAGTGCTTAGGAAATCTATTGGAGGCAGAAGCAGTCAAGGGTAGCCTAGGGTTAGGGTTAGGCTTAGGGTTAGGCTTAGGGTAGGGCTTAGGGTACGGGTTCGGGGAGGGGTTCGGGTACGGCGTAGGGTATGGGTTAGGGTTAGGGTTAGTGTTAGGGTTAGGGCTCGGTTTAGGGTACGGGTTAGGATTAGGGTACGTGTTAGGGTTAGGGTAGGGGTTAGGGTTAGGGTACGCGTTAGGGTTAGGGTAGATATTAAACCTATCCCACTCTCTAGATACCCCTTAGCACGTAAAGGAATATTATTTGGGGGTCCAGCGATGGAGAAGAGTTTAGACACTAGGATAAAATAAGGAACACACCCATTATAAAGAAATCACATTAGGATTCTGTTTTTAAGCTGTTCCGTCAAACACTAGTGCTTAGGAAATCTATTGGAGGCAGAAGCAGTCAAGGGTAGCCTAGGGTTAGGGTTAGGCTTAGGGTTAGGCTTAGGGTACGGCTTAGGGTACGGGTTCGGGGAGGGGTTCGGGTACGGCGTAGGGTATGGGTTAGGGTTAGGGTTAGGGTTAGTGTTAGGGTTAGGGCTCGGTTTAGGGTACGGGTTAGGATTAGGATACGTTTTAGGGTTAGGGTAGGGGATAGGGTTAGGATACGCGTTAGGGTTAGGGTAGTTATTAAACCTATCCCACTCTCTAGATACCCCTTAGCACGTAAAGGAATATTATTTGGGGGTCCAGCCATGGAGAAGAGTTTAGACACTAGGATAAGATAAGGAACACACCCATTATAAAGAAATCACATTAGGATTCTCTTTTTAAGCTGTTCCTTAAAACACTAGTGCTTAGGAAATCTATTGGAGGCAGAAGCAGTCAAGGGTAGCCTAGGGTTAGGGTTAGGCTTAGGGTTAGGCTTAGGGTACGGCTTAGGGTACGGGTTCGGGGAGGGGTTCGGGTACGGCGTAGGGTATGGGTTAGGGTTAGGGTTAGGGTTAGTGTTAGGGTTAGGGCTCGGTTTAGGGTACGGGTTAGGATTAGGGTACGTGTTAGGGTTAGGGTAGGGGTTAGGGTTAGGGTACGCATTAGGGTTAGGGTAGTTAGTAAACCTATCCCACTCTCTAGATACCCCTTAGCACGTAAAGGAATATTATTTGGGGGTCCAGCCATGGAGAAGAGTTTAGACACTAGGATAAGATAAGGAACACACCCATTATAAAGAAATCACATTAGGATTCTCTTTTTAAGCTGTTCCTTAAAACACTAGTGCTTAGGAAATCTATTGGAGGCAGAAGTAGTCAAGGGTAGCCTAGGGTTAGGGTTAGGCTTAGGGTACGGCTTAGGGTACGGGTTCGGGGAGGGGTTCGGGTACGGCGTAGGGTATGGGTTAGGGTTAGGGTTAGGGTTTGAGTTAGGGTTAGGGCTCGGTTTAGGGTACGGGTTAGGATTAGGGTAGGGGTTAGGGTTAGGGTACGCGTTAGGGTTAGGGTAGTTATTAAACCTATCCCACTCTCTAGATACCCCTTAGCACGTAAAGGAATATTATTTGGGGGTCCAGCCATGGAGAAGAGTTTAGACACTAGGATAAGATAAGGACCACACCCATTATAAAGAAATCACATTAGGATTCTCTTTTTAAGCTGTTCCTTCAAACACTAGTGCTTAGGAAATCTATTGGAGGCAGAAGCAGTCAAGGGTAGCCTAGGGTTAGGCTTAGGCTTAGGGTTAGGCTTAGGGTACGGCTTAGGGTACGGGTTCGGGGAGGGGTTCGGGTACGGCGTAGGGTATGGGTTAGGGTTAGGGTTAGGGTTTGAGTTAGGGTTAGGGCTCGGTTTAGGGTACGGGTTAGGATTAGGGTACGTTTTAGGGTTAGGGTAGGGGTTAGGGTTAGGGTACGCGTTAGGGTTAGGGTAGTTATTAAACCTATCCCACTCTCTAGATACCCCTTAGCACGTAAAGGAATATTATTTGGGGGTCCAGCCATGGAGAAGAGTTTAGACACTAGGATAAGATAAGGAACACACCCATTATAAAGAAATCACATTAGGATTCTCTTTTTAAGCTGTTCCTTCAAACACTAGTGCTTAGGAAATCTATTTGAGGCAGAAGCAGTCAAGGGTAGCCTAGGGTTAGGGTTAGGCTTAGGGTTAGGCTTAGGGTACGGCTTAGGGTACGGGTTCGGGGAGGGGTTCGGGTACGGCGTAGGGTATGGGTTAGGGTTAGGGTTAGGGTTAGTGTTAGGGTTAGGGCTCGGTTTAGGGTACGGGTTAGGATTAGGGTACGTGTTAGGGTTAGGGTAGGGGTTAGGGTTAGGGTACGCATTAGGGTTAGGGTAGTTATTAAACCTATCCCACTCTCTAGATACCCCTTAGCACGTAAAGGAATATTATTTGGGGGTCCAGCCATGGAGAAGAGTTTAGACACTAGGATAAGATAAGGAACACACCCATTATAAAGAAATCACATTAGGATTCTCTTTTTAAGCTGTTCCTTCAAACACTAGTGCTTAGGAAATCTATTGGAGGCAGAAGCAGTCAAGGGTAGCCTAGGGTTAGGGTTAGGCTTAGGGTTAGGCTTAGGGTACGGCTTAGGGTACGGGTTCGGGGAGGGGTTCGGGTACGGCGTAGGGTATGGGTTAGGGTTAGGGTTAGGGTTAGTGTTAGGGTTAGGGCTCGGTTTAGGGTACGGGTTAGGATTAGGGTACGTGTTAGGGTTAGGGTAGGGGTTAGGGTTAGGGTACGCGTTAGGCTTAGGGTAGTTATTAAACCTATCCCACTCTCTAGATACCCCTTAGCACGTAAAGGAATATTATTTGGGGGTCCAGCCATGGAGAAGAGTTTAGACACTAGGATAAGATAAGGAACACACCCATTATAAAGAAATCACATTAGGATTCTCTTTTTAAGCTGTTCCTTCAAACACTAGTGCTTAGGAAATCTATTGGAGGCAGAAGCAGTCAAGGGTAGCCTAGGGTTAGGGTTAGGCTTAGGGTTAGGCTTAGGGTACGGCTTAGGGTACGGGTTCGGGGAGGGGTTCGGGTACGGCGTAGGGTATGGGTTAGGGTTAGGGTTAGGGTTAGTGTTAGGGTTAGGGCTCGGTTTAGGGTACGGGTTAGAATTAGGGTACGTGTTAGGGTTAGGGTAGGGGTTAGGGTTAGGGTACGCGTTAGGGTTAGGGTAGATATTAAACCTATCCCACTCTCTAGATACCCCTTAGCACGTAAAGGAATATTATTTGGGGGTCCAGCCATGGAGAAGAGTTTAGACACTAGGATAAGATAAGGAACACACCCATTATAAAGAAATCACATTAGGATTCTCTTTTTAAGCTGTTCCTTCAAACACTAGTGCTTAGGAAATCTATTGGAGGCAGAAGCAGTCAAGGGTAGCCTAGGGTTAGGGTTAGGCTTAGGGTTAGGCTTAGGGTACGGCTTAGGCTACGGGTTCGGGGAGGGGTTCGTGTACGGCGTAGGGTATGGGTTAGGGTTAGGGTTAGGGTTAGTGTTAGGGTTAGGGCTCGGTTTAGGGTACGGGTTAGGATTAGGGTAAGTGTTAGGGTTAGGGTAGGGGTTAGGGTTAGGGTACGCCTTAGCGTTAGGGTAGTTATTAAACCTATCCCACTCTCTAGATACCCCTTAGCACGTAAAGGAATATTATTTGGGGGTCCAGCCATGGAGAAGAGTTTAGACACTAGGATAAGATAAGGAACACACCCATTATAAAGAAATCACATTAGGATTCTCTTTTTAAGCTGTTCCTTCAAACACTAGTGCTTAGGAAATCTATTGGAGGCAGAAGCAGTCAAGGGTAGCCTAGGGTTAGGGTTAGGCTTAGGGTTAGGCTTAGGGTAGGGCTTAGGGTACGGGTTCGGGGAGGGGTTCGGGTACGGCGTAGGGTATGGGTTAGGGTTAGGGTTAGGGTTAGTGTTAGGGTTAGGGCTCGGTTTAGGGTACGGGTTAGGATTAGGGTAGGTGTTAGGGTTAGGGTAGGGGTTAGGGTTAGGGTACGCGTTAGGGTTAGGGTAGTTATTAAACCTATCCCACTCTCTAGATACCCCTTAGCACGTAAAGGAATATTATTTGGGGGTCCAGCGATGGAGAAGAGTTTAGACACTAGGATAAAATAAGGAACACACCCATTATAAAGAAATCACATTAGGATTCTGTTTTTAAGCTGTTCCGTCAAACACTAGTGCTTAGGAAATCTATTGGAGGCAGAAGCAGTCAAGGGTAGCCTAGGGTTAGGGTTAGGCTTAGGGTACGGCTTAGGGTACGGGTTCGGGGAGGGGTTCGGGTACGGCGTAGGGTATGGGTTAGGGTTAGGGTTAGGGTTTGAGTTAGGGTTAGGGCTCGGTTTAGGGTACGGGTTAGGATTAGGGTACGTTTTAGGGTTAGGGTAGGGGTTAGGGTTAGGATACGCGTTAGGGTTAGGGTAGTTATTAAACCTATCCCACTCTCTAGATACCCCTTAGCACGTAAAGGAATATTATTTGGGGGTCCAGCCATGGAGAAGAGTTTAGACACTAGGATAAGATAAGGAACACACCCATTATAAAGAAATCACATTAGGATTCTCTTTTTAAGCTGTTCCTTAAAACACTAGTGCTTAGGAAATCTATTGGAGGCAGAAGCAGTCAAGGGTAGCCTAGGGTTAGGGTTAGGCTTAGGGTTAGGCTTAGGGTACGGCTTAGGGTACGGGTTCGGGGAGGGGTTCGGGTACGGCGTAGGGTATGGGTTAGGGTTAGGGTTAGGGTTAGTGTTAGGGTTAGGGCTCGGTTTAGGGTACGGGTTAGGATTAGGGTACGTGTTAGGGTTAGGGTAGGGGTTAGGGTTAGGGTACGCATTAGGGTTAGGGTAGTTAGTAAACCTATCCCACTCTCTAGATACCCCTTAGCACGTAAAGGAATATTATTTGGGGGTCCAGCCATGGAGAAGAGTTTAGACACTAGGATAAGATAAGGAACACACCCATTATAAAGAAATCACATTAGGATTCTCTTTTTAAGCTGTTCCTTAAAACACTAGTGCTTAGGAAATCTATTGGAGGCAGAAGTAGTCAAGGGTAGCCTAGGGTTAGGGTTAGGCTTAGGGTACGGCTTAGGGTACGGGTTCGGGGAGGGGTTCGGGTACGGCGTAGGGTATGGGTTAGGGTTACGGTTAGGGTTTGAGTTAGGGTTAGGGCTCGGTTTAGGGTACGGGTTAGGATTAGGGTAGGGGTTAGGGTTAGGGTACGCGTTAGGGATAGGGTAGATATTAAACCTATCCCACTCTCTAGATACCCCTTAGCACGTAAAGGAATATTATTTGGGGGTCCAGCCATGGAGAAGAGTTTAGACACTAGGATAAGATAAGGAACACACCCATTATAAAGAAATCACATTAGGATTCTCTTTTTAAGCTGTTCCTTCAAACACTAGTGCTTAGGAAATCTATTGGAGGCAGAAGCAGTCAAGGGTAGCCTAGGGTTAGGGTTAGGCTTAGGGTTAGGCTTAGGGTACGGCTTAGGGTACGGGTTCGGGGAGGGGTTCGTGTACGGCGTAGGGTATGGGTTAGGGTTAGGGTTAGGGTTAGTGTTAGGGTTAGGGCTCGGTTTAGGGTACGGGTTAGGATTAGGGTACGTGTTAGGGTTAGGGTAGGGGTTAGGGTTAGGGTACGCGTTAGGGTTAGGGTAGTTATTAAACCTATCCCACTCTCTAGATACCCCTTAGCACGTAAAGGAATATTATTTGGGGGTCCAGCCATGGAGAAGAGTTTAGACACTAGGATAAAATAAGGAACACACCCATTATAAAGAAATCACATTAGGATTCTGTTTTTAAGCTGTTCCGTCAAACACTAGTGCTTAGGAAATCTATTGGAGGCAGAAGCAGTCAAGGGTAGCCTAGGGGTAGGGTTAGGCTTAGGGTTAGGCTTAGGGTACGGCTTAGGGTACGGGTTCGGGGAGGGGTTCGGGTACGGCGTAGGGTATGGGTTAGGGTTAGGGTTAGGGTTTGAGTTAGGGTTAGGGCTCGGTTTAGGGTACGGGTTAGGATTAGGGTACGTTTTAGGGTTAGGGTAGGGGTTAGGGTTAGGGTACGCGTTAGGGTTAGGGTAGTTATTAAACCTATCCCACTCTCTAGATACCCCTTAGCACGTAAAGGAATATTATTTGGGGGTCCAGCCATGGAGAAGAGTTTAGACACTAGGATAAGATAAGGAACACACCCATTATAAAGAAATCACATTAGGATTCTCTTTTTAAGCTGTTCCTTCAAACACTAGTGCTTAGGAAATCTATTGGAGGCAGAAGCAGTCAAGGGTAGCCTAGGGTTAGGGTTAGGCTTAGGGTTAGGCTTAGGGTACGGCTTAGGGTACGGGTTCGGGGAGGGGTTCGGGTACGGCGTAGGGTATGGGTTAGGGTTAGGGTTAGGGTTTGAGTTACGGTTAGGGCTCGGTTTAGGGTACGGGTTAGGATTAGGGTACGTTTTAGGGTTAGGGTAGGGGTTAGGGTTAGGGTACGCATTAGGGTTAGGGTAGTTATTAAACCTATCCCACTCTCTAGATACCCCTTAGCACGTAAAGGAATATTATTTGGGGGTCCAGCCATGGAGAAGAGTTTAGACACTAGGATAAGATAAGGAACACACCCATTATAAAGAAATCACATTAGGATTCTCTTTTTAAGCTGTTCCTTAAAACACTAGTGCTTAGGAAATCTATTGGAGGCAGAAGCAGTCAAGGGTAGCCTAGGGTTAGGGTTAGGCTTAGGGTTAGGCTTAGGGTACGGCTTAGGGTACGGGTTCGGGGAGGGGTTCGGGTACGGCGTAGGGTATGGGTTAGGGTTAGGGTTACGGTTAGTGTTAGGGTTAGGGCTCGGTTTAGGGTACGGGTTAGGATTAGGGTACGTGTTAGGGTTAGGGTAGGGGTTAGGGTTAGGGTACGCATTAGGGTTAGGGTAGTTAGTAAACCTATCCCACTCTCTAGATACCCCTTAGCACGTAAAGGAATATTATTTGGGGGTCCAGCCATGGAGAAGAGTTTAGACACTAGGATAAGATAAGGAACACACCCATTATAAAGAAATCACATTAGGATTCTCTTTTTAAGCTGTTCCTTAAAACACTAGTGCTTAGGAAATCTATTGGAGGCAGAAGTAGTCAAGGGTAGCCTAGGGTTAGGGTTAGGCTTAGGGTACGGCTTAGGGTACGGGTTCGGGGAGGGGTTCGGGTACGGCGTAGGGTATGGGTTAGGGTTAGGGTTAGGGTTTGAGTTAGGGTTAGGGCTCGGTTTAGGGTACGGGTTAGGATTAGGGTAGGGGTTAGGGTTAGGGTACGCGTTAGGGTTAGGGTAGTTATTAAACCTATCCCACTCTCTAGATACCCCTTAGCACGTAAAGGAATATTATTTGGGGGTCCAGCCATGGAGAAGAGTTTAGACACTAGGATAAGATAAGGAACACACCCATTATAAAGAAATCACATTAGGATTCTCTTTTTAAGCTGTTCCTTCAAACACTAGTGCTTAGGAAATCTATTGGAGGCAGAAGCAGTCAAGGGTAGCCTAGGGTTAGGGTTAGGCTTAGGGTTAGGCTTAGGGTACGGCTTAGGGTACGGGTTCGGGGAGGGGTTCGGGTACGGCGTAGGGTATGGGTTAGGGTTAGGGTTAGGGTTAGTGTTAGGGTTAGGGCTCGGTTTAGGGTACGGGTTAGGATTAGGGTACGTGTTAGGGTTAGGGTACGGTTTAGGGTTAGGGTACGCGTTAGGGTTAGGGTAGTTATTAAACCTATCCCACTCTCTAGATACCCCTTAGCACGTAAAGGAATATTATTTGGGGGTCCAGCCATGGAGAAGAGTTTAGACACTAGGATAAGATAAGGAACACACCCATTATAAAGAAATCACATTAGGATTCTCTTTTTAAGCTGTTCCTTCAAACACTAGTGCTTAGGAAATCTATTGGAGGCAGAAGCAGTCAAGGGTAGCCTAGGGTTAGGGTTAGGCTTAGGGTTAGGCTTAGGGTACGGCTTAGGGTACGGGTTCGGGGAGGGGTTCGGGTACGGCGTAGGGTATGGGTTAGGGTTAGGGTTAGGGTTAGTGTTAGGGTTAGGGCTCGGTTTAGGGTACGGGTTAGAATTAGGGTACGTGTTAGGGTTAGGGTAGGGGTTAGGGTTAGGGTACGCGTTAGGGTTAGGGTAGATATTAAACCTATCCCACTCTCTAGATACCCCTTAGCACGTAAAGGAATATTATTTGGGGGTCCAGCCATGGAGAAGAGTTTAGACACTAGGATAAGATAAGGAACACACCCATTATAAAGAAATCACATTAGGATTCTCTTTTTAAGCTGTTCCTTAAAACACTAGTGCTTAGGAAATCTATTGGAGGCAGAAGCAGTCAAGGGTAGCCTAGGGTTAGGGTTAGGCTTAGGGTTAGGCTTAGGGTACGGCTTAGGGTACGGGTTCGGGGAGGGGTTCGGGTACGGCGTAGGGTATGGGTTAGGGTTAGGGTTAGGGTTAGTGTTAGGGTTAGGGCTCGGTTTAGGGTACGGGTTAGGATTAGGGTACGTGTTAGGGTTAGGGTAGGGGTTAGGGTTAGGGTACGCATTAGGGTTAGGGTAGTTATTAAACCTATCCCACTCTCTAGATACCCCTTAGCACGTAAAGGAATATTATTTGGGGGTCCAGCCATGGAGAAGAGTTTAGACACTAGGATAAGATAAGGAACACACCCATTATAAAGAAATCACATTAGGATTCTCTTTTTAAGCTGTTCCTTCAAACACTAGTGCTTAGGAAATCTATTGGAGGCAGAAGCAGTCAAGGGTAGCCTCGGGTTAGGGTTAGGCTTAGGGTACGGCTTAGGGTACGGCTTAGGCTACGGGTTCGGGGAGGGGTTCGTGTACGGCGTAGGGTATGGGTTAGGGTTAGGGTTAGGGTTAGTGTTAGGGTTAGGGCTCGGTTTAGGGTACGGGTTAGGATTAGGGTAAGTGTTAGGGTTAGGGTAGGGGTTAGGGTTAGGGTACGCCTTAGGGTTAGGGTAGTTATTAAACCTATCCCACTCTCTAGATACCCCTTAGCACGTAAAGGAATATTATTTGGGGGTCCAGCCATGGAGAAGAGTTTAGACACTAGGATAAGATAAGGAACACACCCATTATAAAGAAATCACATTAGGATTCTCTTTTTAAGCTGTTCCTTCAAACACTAGTGCTTAGGAAATCTATTGGAGGCAGAAGCAGTCAAGGGTAGCCTAGGGTTAGGGTTAGGCTTAGGGTTAGGCTTAGGGTAGGGCTTAGGGTACGGGTTCGGGGAGGGGTTCGGGTACGGCGTAGGGTATGGGTTAGGGTTAGGGTTAGGGTTAGTGTTAGGGTTAGGGCTCGGTTTAGGGTACGGGTTAGGATTAGGGTACGTGTTAGGGTTAGGGTAGGGGTTAGGGTTAGGGTACGCGTTAGGGTTAGGGTAGATATTAAACCTATCCCACTCTCTAGATACCCCTTAGCACGTAAAGGAATATTATTTGGGGGTCCAGCGATGGAGAAGAGTTTAGACACTAGGATAAAATAAGGAACACACCCATTATAAAGAAATCACATTAGGATTCTGTTTTTAAGCTGTTCCGTCAAACACTAGTGCTTAGGAAATCTATTGGAGGCAGAAGCAGTCAAGGGTAGCCTAGGGTTAGGGTTAGGCTTAGGGTACGGCTTAGGGTACGGGTTCGGGGAGGGGTTCGGGTACGGCGTAGGGTATGGGTTAGGGTTAGGGTTAGGGTTTGAGTTAGGGTTAGGGCTCGGTTTAGGGTACGGGTTAGGATTAGGGTACGTTTTAGGGTTAGGGTAGGGGTTAGGGTTAGGATACGCGTTAGGGTTAGGGTAGTTATTAAACCTATCCCACTCTCTAGATACCCCTTAGCACGTAAAGGAATATTATTTGGGGGTCCAGCCATGGAGAAGAGTTTAGACACTAGGATAAGATAAGGAACACACCCATTATAAAGAAATCACATTAGGATTCTCTTTTTAAGCTGTTCCTTAAAACACTAGTGCTTAGGAAATCTATTGGAGGCAGAAGCAGTCAAGGGTAGCCTAGGGTTAGGGTTAGGCTTAGGGTTAGGCTTAGGGTACGGCTTAGGGTACGGGTTCGGGGAGGGGTTCGGGTACGGCGTAGGGTATGGGTTAGGGTTAGGGTTAGGGTTAGTGTTAGGGTTAGGGCTCGGTTTAGGGTACGGGTTAGGATTAGGGTACGTGTTAGGGTTAGGGTAGGGGTTAGGGTTAGGGTACGCATTAGGGTTAGGGTAGTTAGTAAACCTATCCCACTCTCTAGATACCCCTTAGCACGTAAAGGAATATTATTTGGGGTCCAGCCATGGAGAAGAGTTTAGACACTAGGATAAGATAAGGAACACACCCATTATAAAGAAATCACATTAGGATTCTCTTTTTAAGCTGTTCCTTAAAACACTAGTGCTTAGGAAATCTATTGGAGGCAGAAGTAGTCAAGGGTAGCCTAGGGTTAGGGTTAGGCTTAGGGTACGGCTTAGGGTACGGGTTCGGGGAGGGGTTCGGGTACGGCGTAGGGTATGGGTTAGGGTTACGGTTAGGGTTTGAGTTAGGGTTAGGGCTCGGTTTAGGGTACGGGTTAGGATTAGGGTAGGGGTTAGGGTTAGGGTACGCGTTAGGGATAGGGTAGATATTAAACCTATCCCACTCTCTAGATACCCCTTAGCACGTAAAGGAATATTATTTGGGGGTCCAGCCATGGAGAAGAGTTTAGACACTAGGATAAGATAAGGAACACACCCATTATAAAGAAATCACATTAGGATTCTCTTTTAAGCTGTTCCTTCAAACACTAGTGCTTAGGAAATCTATTGGAGGCAGAAGCAGTCAAGGGTAGCCTAGGGTTAGGGTTAGGCTTAGGGTTAGGCTTAGGGTACGGCTTAGGGTACGGGTTCGGGGAGGGGTTCGTGTACGGCGTAGGGTATGGGTTAGGGTTAGGGTTAGGGTTAGTGTTAGGGTTAGGGCTCGGTTTAGGGTACGGGTTAGGATTAGGGTACGTGTTAGGGTTAGGGTAGGGGTTAGGGTTAGGGTACGCGTTAGGGTTAGGGTAGTTATTAAACCTATCCCACTCTCTAGATACCCCTTAGCACGTAAAGGAATATTATTTGGGGGTCCAGCCATGGAGAAGAGTTTAGACACTAGGATAAAATAAGGAACACACCCATTATAAAGAAATCACATTAGGATTCTGTTTTTAAGCTGTTCCGTCAAACACTAGTGCTTAGGAAATCTATTGGAGGCAGAAGCAGTCAAGGGTAGCCTAGGGGTAGGGTTAGGCTTAGGGTTAGGCTTAGGGTACGGCTTAGGGTACGGGTTCGGGGAGGGGTTCGGGTACGGCGTAGGGTATGGGTTAGGGTTAGGGTTAGGGTTTGAGTTAGGGTTAGGGCTCGGTTTAGGGTACGGGTTAGGATTAGGGTACGTTTTAGGGTTAGGGTAGGGGTTAGGGTTAGGGTACGCGTTAGGGTTAGGGTAGTTATTAAACCTATCCCACTCTCTAGATACCCCTTAGCACGTAAAGGAATATTATTTGGGGGTCCAGCCATGGAGAAGAGTTTAGACACTAGGATAAGATAAGGAACACACCCATTATAAAGAAATCACATTAGGATTCTCTTTTTAAGCTGTTCCTTCAAACACTAGTGCTTAGGAAATCTATTGGAGGCAGAAGCAGTCAAGGGTAGCCTAGGGTTAGGGTTAGGCTTAGGTTTAGGCTTAGGGTACGGCTTAGGGTACGGGTTCGGGGAGGGGTTCGGGTACGGCGTAGGGTATGGGTTAGGGTTAGGGTTAGGGTTTGAGTTACGGTTAGGGCTCGGTTTAGGGTACGGGTTAGGATTAGGGTACGTTTTAGGGTTAGGGTAGGGGTTAGGGTTAGGGTACGCATTAGGGTTAGGGTAGTTATTAAACCTATCCCACTCTCTAGATACCCCTTAGCACGTAAAGGAATATTATTTGGGGGTCCAGCCATGGAGAAGAGTTTAGACACTAGGATAAGATAAGGAACACACCCATTATAAAGAAATCACATTAGGATTCTCTTTTTAAGCTGTTCCTTAAAACACTAGTGCTTAGGAAATCTATTGGAGGCAGAAGCAGTCAAGGGTAGCCTAGGGTTAGGGTTAGGCTTAGGGTTAGGCTTAGGGTACGGCTTAGGGTACGGGTTCGGGGAGGGGTTCGGGTACGGCGTAGGGTATGGGTTAGGGTTAGGGTTACGGTTAGTGTTAGGGTTAGGGCTCGGTTTAGGGTACGGGTTAGGATTAGGGTACGTGTTAGGGTTAGGGTAGGGGTTAGGGTTAGGGTACGCATTAGGGTTAGGGTAGTTAGTAAACCTATCCCACTCTCTAGATACCCCTTAGCACGTAAAGGAATATTATTTGGGGGTCCAGCCATGGAGAAGAGTTTAGACACTAGGATAAGATAAGGAACACACCCATTATAAAGAAATCACATTAGGATTCTCTTTTTAAGCTGTTCCTTAAAACACTAGTGCTTAGGAAATCTATTGGAGGCAGAAGTAGTCAAGGGTAGCCTAGGGTTTAGTAGGTTAGGCTTAGGGTACGGCTTAGGGTACGGGTTCGGGGAGGGGTTCGGGTACGGCGTAGGGTATGGGTTAGGGTTAGGGTTAGGGTTTGAGTTAGGGTTAGGGCTCGGTTTAGGGTACGGGTTAGGATTAGGGTAGGGGTTAGGGTTAGGGTACGCGTTAGGGTTAGGGTAGTTATTAAACCTATCCCACTCTCTAGATACCCCTTAGCACGTAAAGGAATATTATTTGGGGGTCCAGCCATGGAGAAGAGTTTAGACACTAGGATAAGATAAGGAACACACCCATTATAAAGAAATCACATTAGGATTCTCTTTTTAAGCTGTTCCTTCAAACACTAGTGCTTAGGAAATCTATTGGAGGCAGAAGCAGTCAAGGGTAGCCTAGGGTTAGGGTTAGGCTTAGGGTTAGGCTTAGGGTACGGCTTAGGGTACGGGTTCGGGGAGGGGTTCGGGTACGGCGTAGGGTATGGGTTAGGGTTAGGGTTAGGGTTAGTGTTAGGGTTAGGGCTCGGTTTAGGGTACGGGTTAGGATTAGGGTACGTGTTAGGGTTAGGGTACGGTTTAGGGTTAGGGTACGCGTTAGGGTTAGGGTAGTTATTAAACCTATCCCACTCTCTAGATACCCCTTAGCACGTAAAGGAATATTATTTGGGGGTCCAGCCATGGAGAAGAGTTTAGACACTAGGATAAGATAAGGAACACACCCATTATAAAGAAATCACATTAGGATTCTCTTTTTAAGCTGTTCCTTCAAACACTAGTGCTTAGGAAATCTATTGGAGGCAGAAGCAGTCAAGGGTAGCCTAGGGTTAGGGTTAGGCTTAGGGTTAGGCTTAGGGTACGGCTTAGGGTACGGGTTCGGGGAGGGGTTCGGGTACGGCGTAGGGTATGGGTTAGGGTTAGGGTTAGGGTTAGTGTTAGGGTTAGGGCTCGGTTTAGGGTACGGGTTAGAATTAGGGTACGTGTTAGGGTTAGGGTAGGGGTTAGGGTTAGGGTACGCGTTAGGGTTAGGGTAGATATTAAACCTATCCCACTCTCTAGATACCCCTTAGCACGTAAAGGAATATTATTTGGGGGTCCAGCCATGGAGAAGAGTTTAGACACTAGGATAAGATAAGGAACACACCCATTATAAAGAAATCACATTAGGATTCTCTTTTTAAGCTGTTCCTTAAAACACTAGTGCTTAGGAAATCTATTGGAGGCAGAAGCAGTCAAGGGTAGCCTAGGGTTAGGGTTAGGCTTAGGGTTAGGCTTAGGGTACGGCTTAGGGTACGGGTTCGGGGAGGGGTTCGGGTACGGCGTAGGGTATGGGTTAGGGTTAGGGTTAGGGTTAGTGTTAGGGTTAGGGCTCGGTTTAGGGTACGGGTTAGGATTAGGGTACGTGTTAGGGTTAGGGTAGGGGTTAGGGTTAGGGTACGCATTAGGGTTAGGGTAGTTATTAAACCTATCCCACTCTCTAGATACCCCTTAGCACGTAAAGGAATATTATTTGGGGGTCCAGCCATGGAGAAGAGTTTAGACACTAGGATAAGATAAGGAACACACCCATTATAAAGAAATCACATTAGGATTCTCTTTTTAAGCTGTTCCTTCAAACACTAGTGCTTAGGAAATCTATTGGAGGCAGAAGCAGTCAAGGGTAGCCTCGGGTTAGGGTTAGGCTTAGGGTACGGCTTAGGGTACGGCTTAGGCTACGGGTTCGGGGAGGGGTTCGTGTACGGCGTAGGGTATGGGTTAGGGTTAGGGTTAGGGTTAGTGTTAGGGTTAGG